>NC_136798.1:28276216-28559216 GCF_951216825.1 Electrona antarctica
TGTAGGACTGGGGGGGGTTTAAAAGTCGTTCAATGGTAGAGAATAAGACTCTGGCATTTTTCTTGTTCTCATTAATAATGCCAGAGAAATAAGCCTGCCTTGCCAGACGCAGGGCTTTGTTATATGTGACTGTTGACTTTTTAAGAATCTCTAGGTGGATGGTGAGTTTGTTTTTTCTCCAAGCTCGCTCAGCTCTACGACAATCTTGCTTCAGTGAACGTGTATGCTCATTTATCCAGGGTGTTACTCTGGTGTTCTGTTTCTTTTTAGTTTTCATAGGAGCCACTATGTCAAGAGCTGACTCTAGTTTAAGATTAAACATTTGGACCATATCATTCACTGGGGGAGTATCGGATAGGGGGGGGCCCAGATGACGAGAGAACTCGTTGGCTGCAGATGAGCTAAAAAAACGCTTTTTTATAGTATATTCAGTGATGTTTTTCTCTAGATCAGAGACAGTCATATTAAAACACAGCAAATAGTGGTCTGATAGCTCAGGCATTTCAATAGTCCTTTCAACAGTGATGTTCAGACCTCTAGAAATCACCAGGTCCAGAGTGTGCCCCTGTTTATGTGTAGGCCCAACAACATGTTGGATGAACTCAAAGGAGTGCAATAACTCTAAGAAACCCAGAGCCACCGCATTTGAAGCATCGTCCAGGTGTAGATTAAGATCGCCCGAGATAAGAGTTCTGTCATAGTTAGTGGAACAGATAGATAAAAGTTCTGATATTTCTGTTAGAAATACAGCTTTGCTGCACTTTGGAGGACGATAAATGCTGATCATTGGGATAGAGGACTGACCCTGCAGTATTGTGGCCTGGTATTCAAAGGATGAAAAGCTGCCGAGCGTCAGAGCCTTGAATTTTAAAGTGTCTGAAAAAATGATTGCCAGTCCACCTCCTTTCTTAGCCTCGCGAACAGAGTGGATGAAACTGTAGTTTGCGGGACAGGCTGGCGCTAGGAGAACAGCTCCATCCGAGCCAAGCCATGTCTCTGTTAGAAAGATAATATCTAGCTTCTCTTTACATATTATATCATTTACAGAAGAGGACTTATTTGTTAATGACCTGATGTTAAACAAGGCAAGGTATAGTGCAGGAATATACACAATGATTAGTCTTTAGGGTGGTTAGGGTGGTTGTACACACACAGGTTGTCATATAATGCCAGGCATAAGCCGAGAGATCACAGGCCTCGTTTGTCGATGCTTTTTTGAGATTTTTCAAAAACAATCTTAAATTCCACAAACTCACACTGCCACCCATATTTGAGTTGCCACAGTAAAAGCCTGAAGACTACAACACATCTTCAAATACAGTCTGAATTAATAGTAACCCACTCACAGGCAAATTTAAATGTTTTGAATTAGACTGCATGACATTGCCGTTGCCCCCCCGGCCCCAACTATTCCCTTGAATTGAGTAGATCAGTGGTTTTCAACCCTTTTCATTTCAAGGCCCATTATTCATTTGGCATTTGAGCCCCAGACCACCATTTGATGACATTTAGCCTCTCAGACCAAACAAAACAAAAAGACAAAAAGACAACAAATAAATATGTATATATTTTTTGTCGTTGGATTAAATTCTGTCCACAATTCCATGCTGTATTGATGTTGGTACTGTACCATTAGGAGAGATAACAGGCAAACATTGATGAAAATAACAATTCTTCTACATTCTCTCATTGTGTAGACTTCTAGCAAATTAAGAAGTGCAGATGTTTAACAATAACTTAACTCTTGAGAGCTTAAAATGAAACTAAAAGGACGCGTACGGGT
Organism: Electrona antarctica; assembly: GCF_951216825.1. NCBI lineage: Eukaryota > Metazoa > Chordata > Actinopteri > Myctophiformes > Myctophidae > Electrona > Electrona antarctica. The sequence goes on from NC_136798.1 coordinate 28,278,000, forward strand.
CCATTTGGGTTTTTACACTTTCAAGAGTTAAAGATCTTTCCTAGAAAATATTCTTACACAACCTGTGCCACTGACACTGATCATATTCGAAGGCAGTGGCAGATTGACTTGGAATGTCAGATAGAAGACAATACTTGGACAATTATAGGAAATACACTTACTATTTTGAGTTGCAATAATGATAGAGAAAGACAATTAAAACATTTACACAGACTCCATTATACACCTCTACTGAGAAGCAAGCTTTTCTCAGCTCTCCTAACTGTAATAAATGTGACACAGAAGTTGGTACATATGCATTGCACATATGCTTTGGAAATGTACAAAGATACAGGGGTTTTGGAATGAGGTGAAGAATGAGCTGGACACCTTGATTGGATATAATTTGATCTTGTCACCTCTCCAGTGTGTACTAGCAGCTAAGGTATCCAGTGCAAGGACCAGACACAACGCCAAATTGGTTGGAATACTCTTTCTTAGCGAGAAAGACTATAATCAAGCTTTGGATTCATAGAGACGTTCCTACACTGGATGATTGGAGGTAATTGGAGGTATCTCCTCCGCGATAACATGGAAGGGTTCACGAAGGTATGGGAACCAGTCTTAGATACAGTGGACCCTTCTACACTGCGCTTCAATGTACCTTATTGAACGGTAGTGAATAACAAAGACTCTGGTGACCTGTAATGTACAATCATGTCAAGACTGTGGTGTACTCGTTTTGTCTGTATTGTGGTACTTTCCCATGTTGTGTTAAAAAAAGAAACATGTGTGGTTCTATATACATTGAACTGCGATTGAACATCTGTGAAATTTCAGAGCCTCAATAAAAATACATTGAAAAAATAGTTCAAGATTGAAGGGTCTATTTTGTAAGCAACTCTCCATCATTTATTTGGGGACCACCTGGAACCTCCTCAAGGACCACTGGTTGAGTATGTACCGAACCATCTACTCCAGTGGTTTTCAAGTTGAAAAGTAGATGGTTCGGTACATAGCCCAGAATGGACTACATATACACAGTGAGTTAAAGCACAATCCCAAAATTCGATGATATTTTCAATACAGTTTGCCTGATGACAAGAAAAATCCAAGCAGTGCTTCAAAAATACATATTTGCTCATGTTTGTGACATTGTGACATCTATTAATTCTACAGATGTCTGTCACTTCCGTAGCACTGTGCAAGACTGCTGCTCGCTTATGGATCCATCTCCAAACACGACCAGCATTTTTTTGGCCACGTCAAATAAATCACATTTGTGTCCGACTGTGTGTATACCACATTTGTGATGATTTGATTGGCTGAGCACAGAATGTGATGATGTATGATGATAAGAGCTCCCCTCATTTCACACAAGTGTGATGTTTATTTATTACTTGTTACTTGTCATCAATGTTTATACAGTATAGTGTGTGTGCGTGTGCGTGCGCGTGTGCGTGTGTGTGTCGCGCCGACAGGACGTCACACACCAGGTTCCAGGCTTCCAGGTTTGCCAACGGGTATAACTCCCTCCCCCAGCCCCAGACTGAGTAGAGTATCAATAATATGATCTATTAAATCACATTACCCACACTCTGTACATCATTTGGTGTTCATATCTTCCAACGGGTAAGGACTAGTGTTATATAACTCTGATTTATGCTCAAGCCACAGCATTACAAAAGCCTAATGGAATTCTTTACTGGTCAAAAGAGAGGCTATTAGTAGAACACACAGTAAAATCCTCAATGTTAATTTATCCATTGGCAACTCTAAAAGTGTACAAAGAATATAACAAAATAGACCCATACGTGTCCATTTGGTTTTATGGTCCATTTTATCTGTATGGTGTATATATACGTACAGTATCAGGAAGTGTTTTTGTGGTTTTCAAAGTGGGGTACGGGGGACCACCAGCAAAACAAGGAACAGTTCAACCCCTTTCGCAGTATACTTAAGACATTTTGAAAAATCTTGAACAATTGGGGAAACATTTTTAAAAGGTAGGTTAGGTGATGTCTTTTTGTTAAATTAAGCGTTAAATAGCTCCATATTTTGACAGTACTACTCATTGATATAGAATGTTTGTTCAGTAACAGGAGTCTCCCCATCTCTCCTGCTCTTTAGTAAGCAGACAATGCAGTTACATAAGATAATATACCTATTTATCCAATCAGGATAGAGAACTCAGACAGGATTCAGATTAAACTAGTGAAATTGGAAGTGATGACACAAAGAAATAAGCAGACACATTTGGAATTGGTACACTTTCCTGATTGGCTGATGATCGGAAACCCACCTGAAAATGTATGTTCCGTTTATTAAAGAGACAGAGAGAGAGGAAGACCCTCGTTACTGAACAAACTGCAAATGAGTACTATCACAATATAGGTTTAGTGCCTAAACCTTTTAACAACAAAACAATGTTTAAACCCAAAAATATTATTGGGGTCCGCCCTGTCACAACATCTTTTCAGATGGGGGTCCATGGCCAAATATGGTACATATTAATTAACATGGGGTCCTCCTGACGTGACAATGTTTCAGAAGTACTGGTTTAATTGAGACAGGATTAGGCCATGGTGCTTATGGGGGCAGGGGAGGAGACACTAGTGAATGGTGCCACAGAGTCGCAGACTCAGAGAAGAAACCACAGCTGAGCTGAGGTTGTAAATGCCTGATTAATACATTGCGCGTTGTGACTCGTGTCACGCCAACCAAGTATAAAACTACCTCAGTCACAACTCTCAGGCTCAAGGCGAGAGATGTGACGAGAGGCAGTAAACACGTTTTGGGTTAAGTAAAGGTCAATTACTACTCCATGGATGGAGGCAGGCTTTTTTCTTTCTTTTTTTAGGGGGGGGGGAGCTGGCGTGTAGATGCAAAAGGCCAATGGCCATGGGATTAGGCGCCAGAAGAAACATCTGCTTCCTTTAACCCCTCATGACCCTGTGCCGGGCTGCAACATGTTCAAAGCCCTTTGCATTAATCTGAATACTTAAATATCCTCTCTTCTGTGTGTGGGACGGGGATGGGAGGGTTACACAGTGACAGCAGGTGGCGATTATTATGACGTTAACTTGGTAGGGTGAAAGCAGAGTAAAGCACGGTTACTCTAAATACAAAATAACTTTGTCAGTCTGTGGGTGGGTCACTGAACGAGGAAGGATGATGCTGATGAGGATGATTTACAATTTAGGCATTTAGCAGACGCTCTTAATCCAGAGCGATTTACAGTAAGCAAGAACAACACATGGTATTATGATGATGATGATGATGATGGTGAGTGTGGGATGGAATGCTGCTAAGTGGACTGGACCGTTATATCAGTGACTTCAGGAACATGACGATGGGGTGATGATGATGATGAAAATGATGGTGTTTTTTTGTCATCATTTGTTATGATTCGGCCTGGGCTGCCATCTGCTGACTGCTGCTGACTGCTGTGGCCAAAGACAAAGCAGTTGATTTCTGGCATTGGCTTCTAGCTACATCACCGAGGGAGGACCAAACGGGCCAACATCCTGGTAGCCACAGTCTATTGGGCGGTGCCCCAGAGACAAATTCAAGGAAACAAAGCAGAGGGTGCTGTTATTTAATATTTTTTGCTAATGGGTTCCCAGATTGCAGCTCGGGTAACTAAGTTCAGTAAGTTGTATGGTAAGATAAGTACTTTGAGCTGATGATAGGTATTGCGCTCAACCTCAGCATTCTCCCAGGGGACTAGCACATTGAGACATACTGTAGACACCCTCGTTCTCTCACAGCAAGCATATAAATCCAAGGATTTAGGTTCTGAACACTTATTTGTAACACTATTTAAACGTGTCACAGTGTTAAGATTATAAACAGAACAACATGTTGAATCGCCGGTAACACTATTTAAACACTAAACACGTTTATTTATGCGTTTAGGTATACAATCAAAAGTCAGTCATATGTGTTCAGAATTGGAACACTAAACTGTTTGAGGTGTTCTCATAAGGTGTTTGAGGTGTGCTCATGTTCTAGTGTATTTTATGTTCATAAATCCTTATTACACACTGGTCTTTTGGTTTTAAACGTGTCACATGTTCCAGGATTTTACAGTGTAGCAGATCAGGTCACATTGTGATCTTGTAGAAATGCTATTCGGCGTACAATGAATGAAGTTGAAGTGGCTAAGGGGCAATACAGTTTAGATACCACTTGGCCTTGCATTAAAAAAAAAATGGTGCATTTATATAGCGCCTTTATCCAAGGCGCTTTACATAGATTGTGCATTACATTCACCCATTCACACACACATTCATACACCGATTGCGGCAGAAGCCATGCAAGGTACCAACCAGCACATCGGGAGCAATGTGGGGTTCAGTGTCTTGCCCAAGGACACTTCGACATGTAGACAGGAGGAGCCGGGAATCGAACCGCCGACCCATGCATGGATCATTGGACGACCTGCTCTACCTCCTGAGCCACAGTCTCCCGTACCCACCTGCCTCCCAGTTCCTCTCGTCAAGACAGCCCACTCACTCACTTACGGGCGGGCGGACGGACGGACGGACGCACGCACAGTCGCACACGTTTATATCATACAATGCAATAAAGCCAGCAGCTTGTTTCGAATCTCTTTAGTTAGGTTACTGTGTGAAGCTTCAACAAATGGAGACGTTTAGTTTAATGTAGCACAATATACACTACAGGCCTATCTACGGGCAGCAAGACCTGGCCTACAGCTGATTCCTATCAACACTCAAACCATCATCCTGACCTCCAATATGAGGCCACACAGGCTGTCACGAATGGCACGTGGTGATGTCACAGGCTTGTGTTAACAAAGTGCTTTCCGCATTAAGGCCAAAGGGGGACGCTTGAGCCTGTTGGAGTGCAAGGTCAATTAGGCTCTCCCTGTGCGTCACCCCGCAGCCACAGGCCACCAATCAGCACAGAGATGGAATTTGAAACAAAGATTGGGCTGCATTGCGACACATCATGAGCTTGTAGATCTGCTATTCTCACTATTTGTATTTCTTTTTTTAAATATATGTTTTAAGAAATTTAGAAATGTAGGTAATTTGCCCAACACACAGGTACACCAGGGCATACTTTTTTTTAACTTGTGTTAAACTGTGATATTATCAAACATCAGAAGTCTACATTTCCCAGAAGGAAATGCCGTGCACACTTTTTGTGACATTTTTGTGATAGTATAGAGTCATACTGTGGGGGCTGGTCATGATTGTGTGGGGGCCCCCCCTCACACAATAATGCATATAGGGGAAAGACTGATGACCAGAAGCAGGAATAAAGCATTCCACCAAATCCAACCCTGGCAATAACAACAATTGCAAATAAATATTTAAGAATAGCAACAATATTAAAGCAAAATAGCAACGGATGTGCATTAGTCATAGCACACAGATGTAGCTTGAAGGTCCTGTGTGAATGGTTCCCATTCCTAAATGGTATCCATAATGTGGAAATGTACACTCGGTGGTAGTAGTAGTGTGTAAATAATCAAAATACGATATTTAGATTTATTTTATTTTTTAAACATGGTTGTGCTGCCATGGTGTTGAGGTACAAAAGCCTTGAGACAAACTAGGGGAGGACTCACTCCATGTAGGAGAAGGAAAAAGAGTGGCGAAGTAGAATAATTAGTGGCAAATTGGTGGTCAAATGATTAATCTATGGATTAAAGGGACGACAAGTACCCAGTGTCTGCAAGCTGGAGGAGTGAAACAAGAAGGCATTGGAGTAGTAGAGGAACAGATTATTTTAATTTACATGTTACTACTATTTGTGTCTCAGACGAGTGGACACTGGACACTAAAGCCTGATTTATTGAGTCATAGTCTACAAGTTTAGTCTGATTGCTTTTCAAAAATAGAAAATAAAGTAGTACCGGTAGTTGTACTATAGACTACAGACTAGAGTATGTGCTCAGTTGACTTTCCCAGATCAAAAGGGGAAATGGTAAAAAAAAAACGTGAATCCTATGATGACAAAACCGTTACAGAGTCAAGTCGTCTGAAGGCAAATCCCTCTTCAAACTTTTTTTCCCCTTCTTCTTAAATGCAGCCAATTTGGATGAATAGAAACCTGCCAGGCCATCTTCTCTGAGGAGAGCAGATAGGGTTTGTGGTAACATAAAATCTATCAGAAATAATTCAGAATAATTCATCTTCACAGGATGCCAGTTGGCCCAGTTAGTTGCAGTGCAGTATGCAGTATAATTATTAGTATGTGAAATATTCATTACCGGTTGTTTTAGTTAGTTATGAAGGAAATTAGGCTCCCGCCTCAAATGATGAGCCGTTCCAATCCAAAAAGTGCCAGAGTACATGTTTACAGTGACACCGTTTTGAAAATGTAGGGGCATGGAAAGTGAGTACAAACTGTTTTATTCTTATTTTAGTCACGCACGCACGCGCACGCGCACGCGCACGCGCACGCGCACACACACACACACACACACACACACACACACGTGTTTGAAAATGTACGTCTTGTAAACACACTTGACCACACAGAGCTATGGCATCAGAGCCAATGCATGGGCTTGTGCCCTGGTGCTGCTGGAGGTGACAGCAGGGCTGATGTGTGGCGTAAGCCATCCTGACAGCCTCTGTGAGTTAGCCCTCCCCGTCTTCCTCCAAACTGGGCCAATGACTGCCCAGCAGGCCTGCCTTCACACTAGCCCACAGAGGCCAGGGCTTTATACCTCCCCCAAGCTACAGCACAACGTTGCTGTCAGGCGGAAGCCTCATATGTCCTAAACTGTTCACTTGTTAGGATTCAACACATAGCAGATCTACAAGCTAAAAAGAGGGAAGAAAATATGTCGTATCGTGGGCCGTGGTGCGTTTTGAGCTTGTAGATCTGCTATGTTGGGTTTGTTTGGATATATTTGTGCGATGCTGTAGTAGCATGGTCAATTGGGGGGGCATTAATTTATGAGAAATCATAAAAAGCTAAAATGTGGAGATAAGAGTGAGTCAGCCCTACAGCGATGACAAGCAAATTACTGTAGAAGTAAATGAGGCATTTACTAGCTAGCTAACCATTTGGAACTGTGAACAGACAAACTCTGTTGAGCGTGAAGTAGAAAATAGGCTTTGGCTTCGCTCATCATCATCATACCACAAGAATATCTATCCACTATACAAGTGGTGGTCCGGGGACCCCCAGGGGGGGATGGAGTTCCAGGGGGTCCCCAGCTAAATGATAGTTTAGAACCAAATGGACCCTTATGGGTCTGTAACTCTGAGTGTGTACAAATGGAACCCGTTAGGGTCCATTTGGTTTGTACACTCTCAGAGTAAAATTAACATTGATTTCACAATATAAATGGGGGGGGGGGGGGTCCCAGAGATAGAAATGCCATTAAATGGGGGTCCGTACTCCGTAGACTAATTCATGTCAAACTGGGGGTCCTTGAAATTAAATGGGGTGAGAATCACTGCTAGAGCCGTAAAAAATCTTCTCTTATGGGGGTCTGCGGGCTAATTCGTGTCAATTTGGGGGTCCTTGATATGAAAAGGTTTGGGAACCACTGCAATATACCTCTGACTCATATAGCCGTATATACTGTACATACATTATTGTACGATGAATAGCAAACATAATCGATCTAAAAGCTCACAAAGCATTGTGGTGCAGCAAGAGTTGAGCATTGTGAACTTCTTGCCTATAATTACATTTACATTCCCAAAATAATCAGTCTTTCTTCTGAACACTGAGGCTGTATGAAAACTACGGCAATGATTAACTGTAAAGTCAGTTTGACTGCAAAAAGTCTTATATTTTGCATAATACTGTTACATAATCGAAATAAATCTTCAGCAAGACACAGAGAGAGATAGAGAGAGAGAGACAGATAGATCCTGCAGGAGTCTCCTGCATTTCGACCATGTACATTCTCTTGGATTTCTCCTGTATTTGGTATCAAAGTGTGTGCGTGCTTGCATGGCGTGAGTGAGAATGCAGGACGTTAAGACTCAGTGAGATGGGGGTACCCACAAAGGAGGAGAGATAAAGAAGAACAGTGACACAGCAGGGGAGAAAACACTCTAGTATGAAAAGGTCTTATTTATTTAGTTTCCAACCTCCCTGCGTCCCAGCTAGCCTCAATTTGACACAATTCATAAACTTCAGTTTGTAGTGAGTGGTGAAAGAATATCAGACATACCAGGCTGAGGAAAATCCTTTGGGGATGTCTACTTCCCCCCTCATTCATTCCAGACACTAGAGGGATTTGGAAGGGAAGGGGGGAGCTCTGGCTTTGAACAGCACCAGCGGTGGCTCAGACTCACGCCTGCCAGACCAGACTATTAAACCCCTCGGGTCATGGGCCCTGATACTTCGGGCCGGGGCTGCAGCTATCAACAGGAGGAGGGAGATGGCAAAGGTTGTGGGCAATCCATCAGTCCACCCACTTCTATTTGGCAGGTGACAGACTGATTTCTCTCAAGTTCTGATTCCAGTGGCAAGAAGAGCATGGATGTGAATGCGAATATTCGGTGGATGCTTTTAGAAGCACCTTATAGTGCAGACACACACCAGTCTGGATGCTTTTAGAAGCACCTTATAGTGCAGACACACACCAGTCTGGATGCTTTTAGAAGCACCTTATAGTGCAGACACGCACCAGTCTGGATGCTTTTAGAAGCACCTTATAGTGCAGACACGCACCAGTCTGGATGCTTTTAGAAGCACCTTATAGTGCAGACACGCAGCAGTCTGGATGCTTTTAGAAGCACCTTATAGTGCAGACACGCACCAGTCTGGATGCTTTTAGAAGCACCTTATAGTGCAGACACGCACCAGTCTGGATGCTTTTAGAAGCACCTTATAGTGCAGACACGCACCAGTCTGGATGCTTTTAGAAGCACCTTATAGTGCAGACAGTAGACACGCACCAGTCTGGATGCTTTTAGAAGCACCTTATAGTGCAGACACGCACCAGTCTGGATACTTTTAGAAGCACCTTATAGTGCAGACACTAGGGCATTCACTTCTAGTCATTTTTACTAGTTGACTAGTTGCCTAGTTTACTAGTCGACTAGTTGTTTAACTACCTATTATGTAAAAAATTAAAAATAAAATTAAAAAAAAAACCTTTATTTATTTTTATTTTTTTGGAAATAAATATTTGTACATTGAAAGACTGTGTACATGTTGACTATAACTATAATCTACCTGATCTTGAGGCCTACAAAATCGGGGAAAAAAGAAAAAATAAACTTTTTTTTTTTTTTTTCTTATCAACTAGTCAACTAGTACCAACAAGGTCGACTAGTGGATTTACTAGTCGACTAGTAAACTAGTCAACTAGTCAACTAGTAAACTAGTCGACTAGTTGCTTAATGCCCTAGCAGACACGCACCAGTCTGGATGCTTTTAGAAGCAGGCCCAGTTCCTTTTCCACTGTAGAGCAGGTGATCTGGCGGCGCAGTGCACGATGAATACAGCAAGGCCGTATACTAATAGAGAAACTGGCAGTACTAGTGTACTGTAACTCAGATCACACTATCAAACTAGGCAGTGCTGACCAAATATGAATCAAAATGATCATGTAACTGCATTGCGGCACTGGATCAGGGGTAGAGTGGCCGGTAGAACGGCCGGATGGGGTCCGCAAGGTTCCCAGTTCCATCCTGGGGCTCCCCCAGAGTTAGTGACCAAGTGTCCTTGAGCAAGACACTGAACCCCTAATTGCTCCTGAGTCCTGAGGTGCAAGTTGGTGCCTTGCATGGTGTGTGAATGGGTGAATGTAATGCACAATCTATGTAAAGCGCTTTGGATATAAATGCACCATTTACCATGTATTTGCCTTTAAGACTCAAATGTCTTCAGAAACACTGTTGCTTAACTTGGCTGTAAAATGTGATTGTTTGTGACGTGGTTGCCATGTTGAATATGTTCCCAGAGCAAATACCAAGTACCTCCTCATAGCTCTACTAGTACAAAACTGCCTACAGCACCTCCCACTGGCCAGAGCGTTTAGTGGATGTCAACTTCAGAGTGTCACAGATCCAGTGTGTCACTATTACGGTGCCAAATGGAGGGAGATGAACTAAGCTCTCTAGGCTACCTCTGGCACTGTCAATACCATACCCTACCTGTTGATCCATATACGGTAAAACATCTCCCAGGGAATCTACTAACTACATCAGCCACGGGACAATCATCCTAGTTAATAGGCAGGAAAAGAGCACTTTGATGCAATCAGACTAGTACATAGGCCTAAACAATCAGAAACACCTATCTACTTCATCTAGAAAATCACAAAACAATACATTCACTTCCTAGATCATGTATGGTATTTTCTTATGTGATTCGATTTGTTTTCTTTCTTTGTAGCTCAGAGACCAAAATGTAGTTTTGTTAAAAGCTCTGTGTAAACAAATAGTCTATGTTTAAATTAACTTGGCTTTGCAGACAGATTTCTTATTTGCATCAGGCTTTCCATTTCTCAGCATGATGTCCCTACAACGTTGCCATCACTGCGCATGGTTGGATACAGTTTAGGCATTCAGCAGACACTTTTACAAAGTGCAATTTGCTTTGGAATTGCAAATGTATTGTGACAGACGCTCCATGCCTGCCCCTCCTGTAGAGTGACTGAGTTTCACATCCTGAGCCCGTTTTTGGCTCTTACTTCTCCGTTCTTCCAAGTAATAGCAAACAATCACAAACATACCTATCTCCAAAGCCCTGTAACATATGGTCAATAGTACAAGGCAACATTATTTTGCATAACCCAACAATTGTAGTATTTTGCCACTGGGGTTAGTCTGAGCGCTTTTAAACCACTTAAGCCCTATACAGTATATACTTCATTGTACAATACATAGTGAAAATAGCAAATCTGTGAGCTTGTAGATTGGCTATTTACAATTTAAAATAACACTGAAAATGTTTGAAAGCATTTTAAAGTTCTAGCCTATGACATGCCCAAAATAGGAACACCAGGGCTAATGTGGTTAACCTCTGCTGCTGCTTTCAGCCCATGCAGCTGGAAATAATAGGGTAAAGAGAGAGCTAATCCCACTCTAGACTAATCCCACTAATAGATATACAGTATATATGAAAAAAGTGAACTGAAGTATAAGTATTCTGAGTACAGAAGATGGATAACAGAGACTGACTGCCTGGTTTGTACCTCTGAGTACGAGAGTAAACGCACAGTGTATGCCAAATGACATTTAAATTTTTTTATGACTAATCTGGAAGAAAAAACAGTATGATCATCTGATGAACAACATTAAAAGGTAGGGTTAATGATATTTTTGGTTTTAAAACAAAACAAATGTGTTAATGTTAAATCACTATATTATTCTGATAGTAATCATTGTGGGGACGGCGGTGGCTCAGCAGGGGTAGAGTGGCCGGATGGTAACCGCAAGGTTGCCAGTCAAACCCGGGCTCCCCCAGAGTTAGTGTTGAAGTGTCCATGAGCAAGACACTGAACCCCTAATTGCTTGATGTGCTGGTTGGTGCCTTGCATGGTTTCCGTCGCCATCTGTGTATGAATGTACGCGTGAATGGGTGAATGTAATGCACAATCCATGTAACAAGGGTCTCCCTGTATCTTCGTCTCTTAAATAAACAGAAAATACATTTTCAGGTAGGTGACAAAATTTCAGCCAATCAGGGGAAAGTAGCCATTTATCAGCTTAATTTGTATAGTGTTCCAGTTCCAATTGCGTCTGCTCATTTATTTGTGTCATCACTTACAATTCCACTTGTTTAATCTGTATCCTGAGTCTGACTGAGTTCTCTATCCTGATTGGATAAAATTGGTGTCCTGACCTGAAAATGTTCTGTTTAATAAAAAGCTGAGAGCCATGGAGACTCATGTTACTGAACAAACTCTATAGCAATGAGTACTATCACAATAGAGCCTTTTAACACTTATTGTAACCAAAGAAAATCACTTACCCTACCTTTATTAATAACTTTGTAACTGTTCTTGCACACATTCCGTGTTCACAGTCATGTGATCAGAGCACAGTACAACTAAAATCACCTAATCATCATTACTAGATCAGTGATCAATTCTTTCCAAATGGAGCTATTGAAGTTTAGATATGCATGTTTGTTTTGTAAGCGCCATTGACAATGAAGGGAAAATTTACGTCATCTTGTCCTTAACACAAACATTAAATGCCATTAAGAATAAAGAGAATGTAATGTTTGTTTTATATCACCATTACATCACCTAATCAACCAATCATGAGTTAGACTTTAATATATTAGCGCCCCTCACTTCACACGGGTGTGATTTTTTTATACAAATATATATTGCACACAAAAAAACAAGAATATTGCAATGTCAATTGATTTCCAAGTGTTACGTTTTTTTCCCCTTTCCTTAAGTAAAAGTAGGCTATTAATACTGCAAGCAGAAACACTGTTACAAGTTAGTCTGGGGATCAAAATATAATTAAAGTACCAAAAGTAAAAGTACTCCTTCCAGAATGTCCCGTTTCACATGTGTGTGTATGTGTATATATATATATATATATATATATATATATATATATATATATATATATATAAATCTTTTGAAAATAGCAGATCTACAAGGCAAGCTCACAAAGCGCATCACGATACGTTGTAGATAGGCTATTTTCAAATAGGGCTGAAGTGGTTACTGCCTGGTTAAAGTATGTTTTCTAATAATAATCAAAATCTACAAGTAAGTGTATAAAGTGAATGGCAAATCGAGTGGCAAATTGAGTGGCAAAGTGAGTTTAACATTGTTTAACGTCGTTTAATGCAATCAAATAGGACTTTTCTGTTTGGATGTACGGGCTGTCAAGGCCAGAAAGTAGTTTTTTGCCATTCAGTAGGTGTTCCTGCATAACTTCCACTTATGATGATGATGTCACGCTCTCTATTGTAGTGGAGTAAACGCATAATATTTGACTCTGAGATGTAGTGGAGTAGAAGTAAAAGTATTGAAAATTGGAAATACTCCAGTCAAGTAAAGACAAGACAGGTAGGTAACGCTTGTTCTGAACTTCTGACACAGCAGCACTGAGCACACGTCTTAGTTCAACAGAGCTGTGCAGGAACGTACATATTAGTACTAGTTTGACCACTTTGACACTAGTAGAATACTCAAATGAAAACTGAAGATACCCGTTCCAAGTCAGTGAGTCTAAACAAATTTTGAGTGCCAGTCAGTCTGGCAGATGGAGTAGTTTTGCACCTGCTTGCATGAATGCTTGTGCATGTGCACTGTGCAGTGTGCGACTCACACATGTGTGAGTATGTGTAAGCTGTAAAGGGGAAAGCAAACATGAAGTTTTCCACTGCTCTCTTATCTTGTTTTGGTTTTTGCAGTTTCAGTTCCATCCGAGTCCTGACCTTGACAGTCAGCCAGCCTATCTATCTCACGCGCCAAATGTTTACTCCCCAGAGGTTGCTATGCCAAGTGGCAACATAAGAAAGACATTTTGACATGACATCAGCTTGTGACTGCAACTTGTTCCTGTTCGCAGATAACTCAGCACTGCTAGTCTCGGACAGGAACAAACTGCAGGTTGAAAAGGCCCTCAGCTCTGAACTCGGTAGCATCTGCACCTGGCTCGCTGATAACAAACTATCTTTACACCTGGGAAAAACTGAATCCATTCTCTTTGGATCAAATAGTAATCTCAGCAAGGCAGATGGCTTCTTGGTTAGAGTTGGTGACAATATTATCACACGAAAAGATGAAATTACCTACCTAGGTTCTATCCTGGAGGCTAATCTTTCCGGTGATGAAATGGCCACCAACGTAATCAAAAAAGGTCAACCAAAGAACAAGATTCCTCTACAAGATCTCCTCACTGGTCAACAAAAACACCTTGAAGACCCTAAGGGAGCCCTCGTACAAGGTTTCTTTGACTATGCATGCGCCTCTTGGTACCACAGCACCTCAAAGGCTCTTAAAACAAGGCTCCAGACTTCCCAAAACAAACTGGTCAGGCTCCTACTTGGCCTCACCCCCCGAACCCACCTCACGCCAGCCCACTTTGACAGGCTGGAATGGCTTAGGGTCGATGACAGAGTACAGCATCTTGCAATGGGTCTGGTCCACAACATTCGATACACCACCAAGATACCCATACTTCCTTAAAGGGGTATTCCACTCATTTTCAACATTTTACTATGTCATTAATATACCTTAGAGCTGTTATGTGGAAATAATAAAAAAGTCCCCCCATTCTGTGTTTCCTAGAACTAGAGGTCTGAAAAAAATCACACCCGTGTGAACTGAGTGGTGTAAGGTCTTATATAGCCTGATCAGCTGTGGTCTGACGTAATGTCTGACGTAATGAAATCACACCCAGGTAAACTGGGTGACCGTAGCAACCATGCTAATTTTTTCTGCACAGACAGACAGACTAACAAAGCCAGTTGTAGGAGTGGTTTACACCACTCAAAAAATCATTAACATGGTGAAACACATCTTGATGATGTCATCAAGATATGTTTCACCATGTTAATGATTTTTGAGTGGCCACTCCTACAACTGGCTTTGTTAGTTTACGTGTCTGTCCGTACCAAAAAAATCACACCCGTGTGAACTGAGTGGTGTAAGGTCTTATATAGACTGATCAACTGTGGTCTGACGTAATGTCTGACGTAATGAAATCACACCCGTGTGAACTGGGTGACCATAGCAACCATGCTAATTTTTTGGTACGAACAGACAGACAGACAGACACGTAAACTAACAAAGCCAGTTGTAGGAGTGGTTTACACCACTCAAAAATGAGCATGGTTGCTATGGTCACCCAGTTCACACGGGTGTGATTTCATCTTTGTTAGTTTACGTGTCTGTTCGTACCGAAAAATGAGCATGGTTGCTATGGTCACTGACATTACGTCAGACCACAGCTGATCAGGCTATATAAGACCTTGCACCACTCAGTTCACACATGATTTTTTTTCATAATTACAGTTCTAGGAAACACAGAATGGGGGGACTTTTTTATTATTTCCACACAACAGCTCTAAGGTATATTAATGACATAGTAAAATATTGAAAATGGGTGGTTTTCCCCTTTAATGTTAACGAAGTCCACAACACCAGAGGGAGTGCAACAAACCATGTGCAACCCAGATTTGGCACAAACAAGGGACTAAATTATTTCCCCTCCAATGCCACCAAAATGTGGAACGCCCTACCAACAGTCATTAAGACATGCGAATCCCTTGACTCCTTCAAAACCACTCTCAAAGGACACCTACGGACGGCTGCAATTCGAAACTGGCCCCCCTTAAACTGCCAAAGAAAACTACTGAATATACTGTACAATTTAGAGTCTGCACATATACATCCACATTAGCACATCCATCCATTCAACGTATGTATGAACCAGTTAATTCAATACGTTTAGTTGTGGTTTTCTCGGACAACGCGGAAGTGGTTGTTCGGTGTTTTAGTCACATTATCAAAATTGAAGAAATAGAACAGCCGGTTATTATGACTTACCAGGACTCTTGAGGTTGTATTTATTCTCCATATAGAGGCGGTATGGCGTCTCCTTAGTGTTTATATTAAATACTGTTGCGTTTTATCAACAAGCTATCAATAACACTACTGCTAGCCTAGTTAGCCACCTGCTAGCTAGATGTGAACAGCCCAGATGACGTGTCGCACACTATGTTCTGTTAGCGCGTGGGCTGACAATCTACACCGGCGGTCTATATGTTGATTCTGATCGGACTGAAATAAAATAATAGCCAGGGAACTTGTTTCACAAGTTTAGTCAGCTTGCTAGCGCTCTGTTTACTGTGTTAAATGTCTGTGGTGACGTCATGTGTTAAACGTAAACAGGAAGTCCACAGAGTTGAGCTTCTTCACGTGAGTTCCAGGCCAGGCTTAGAGGCCAGGGCAAGACACATCTCAGGCGTGTTGCTGCCATCTACAGGTAGATAGATATACCGGTATATTTTAAAAGAAAAAAGAAATCAAGTGTGTGTGTGTGTGCGTGTGCGTGTGCGTGCAGGAGACTGCCACGGTGCCACCTGCAGCTGCATGGGTTGGTTGATTCCTGGGCCACAGGTAGGCCACTCTGTATGTCGCTGCCCTTTGCTTTTGCCTTTCTTTATGTAAATTCAATTATTAAATGTTTATAGCAAATGTTGTTGAATTGTACATATAAAAATCACACCCGTGTGAAGTGAGGGGTGCTCTAATCATCGTACATCATCATGATGTATATTTGCTCAGACACTATGACGTAAAATGTCCATTAATTGTCAATGGGAATTTAATGTCCGTGTAGGACAAAGTTTGTGAAAAGCTGGATATAGGAGGGGCTAGCGCCCCTACAAAATTAACATCAGGTTCTAGCCCACATCTATGGAAAACAGCATGTCATGATTGTCATCATCACATTATCTAATGGTACCAATAAAGAAAATAGCAGATCAAGCTGCATGGTGGCATCCTCTGCTATCTCCACAGCATTTGTGCTCCCTGCTGAACACAGTGTAAAAGAAAAATCCTAATTAGTTCAGACTACTAAACTATATACATTGTTGACCCAGGTCCCCCGGGGCTAATTGCCACCCTCCTTTTTTTCCCCTCCCCGGCTTGTTCATCTTCTATTTTCAGAATATGACACCATCATTCAACAGAGCATAAATTAAGCATAACATTGGCACCCTCGGTGCCTGGGCTCTCAGCACACATCAACGGATTGTGCATTCTGGGGAAACGTCACACTACAGCACGTCAAATACCCTGCACAGTGGCAATTAATGATGTCAAGGAGATGCACATGCTGAAAACAGAATAGCATATAGGTAACTATTGATAGGAGAAGTTTTGTGGCGCCACAGAATCAAGTGCCAATGCCATGTCATTATTATACTCCTGCAGTTAAAGTGATTTGTTTGAGTTAGGTTGTAATTAATCATTTGACACTTAAAATGATGGGGGGCATTGGCAGTGTAATGGGTATTGAAGAATCCTTTTCTTTATGCCTCGGAGCGTGTCTGTTGGCCCAACTATAGATTAACTAGATTAAGTGCACTCTGCCCTTCAGTGGTAGTAGGAGACTAATTGTACTGAACAGTATCACACTCCTACAGGAGTGTGCTCCTGCAGGAGACGTGTGTGTGTGTGTGTGTGTGTGTGTGTGTGTGTGTGTGTGTGTGTGTGTGTGTGTGTGTGTGTGTGTGTGTGTGTGTGTGTGTGTGTGTGTGTGTGTGTGTGTGTGTGTGTGTGGAGGGGGGGTACATACTAGATCCTACATAAATTATCCTTATACATAGATAGCTCAAGTCATCTGAGCTTTGTATTTGTGCACTAGGCATTGATTGATTGATTGATTGATAAAAATGCCATTGTCCGTTGTCTTTAAATTATTATTTTTGTTTTAAATGGGTTCCTTTGATTCAACAAATATATTGACACATATAACAGGGTAGATCTGTCTACCAATGAATCATAGTGAACTACTCACACTACCACTTTAAATACACATTCCTATAACACACCCACAACCGGGAAGAACCTCCCATATCATGTGATTTCTAAAGAAGTGAAACTCTACTTTGCTCAGTTCTGTGTGTCATACTCTGCACTCTGCAGTAAAAGAAATGGCGCAGCAATTGGACCAGGAACTGTTCTGCTGTTCTATCTGTTTGGATCAGATGAAGGATCCAGTGACTGTTCCCTGTGGACACAACTACTGTACAGGCTGTATTAAAGACTGCTGGGATAAGGAGGATTTGAAGGGCGTCTACAGCTGTCCACAGTGCAGAGAGACGTTTAGCCCAAGGCCTGTTCTGAAGAAAAACAACATGCTGGTTGAACTAATGGAGAGACTGAAGAAGACAGGACTACAAGCTGTTCCTCCTGATCACTGTGATGCTGGACCTACAGATGTGGTCTGTGATGTTTGCACTGGGAGAAAACTGAAAGCTGTTAAGACTTGTCTTCAGTGTCTGGCCTCTTACTGCGACACTCACCTCCAGCCTCACTATCAGTCTCCTGCCTTTAAGAAACACAAATTGGTCAAAGCCTCCAGCAAGATTCAGGAGAACATCTGCTCTCGTCACGACGAGGTGAGGAAGATTTTCTGTCGTACTGATCAGCAGTGTATCTGTTATCTGTGTTCCATGGAAGAACACAAAGGTCACGATATGATCTCAGCTGCAGCAGAACGT
Organism: Electrona antarctica; assembly: GCF_951216825.1. Classification (NCBI taxonomy): domain Eukaryota; kingdom Metazoa; phylum Chordata; class Actinopteri; order Myctophiformes; family Myctophidae; genus Electrona; species Electrona antarctica. The sequence goes on from NC_136798.1 coordinate 28,296,147, forward strand.
ACTGAGAGACAGAAGGAGCTCAGTGCAAGTCAGCAGAACATCCAGCACAGAATCCCAGAGAGATTGAAAGACGTGAAGGTGCTTTACCAGGAGGTGGAGTCTATCAATCACTCTGCTGATAGAGCAGTGCAGAACAGTGACACCATCTTTACTGAGCTCATCACTTCCATTGAGAGAAAACGATCTGAGGTGAGGGAGCAGATCAGAGATCAGCAGAAATGTGAAGTGACTAAGGCTGAAGGACTGAGGAAGCATGTGGAGCAGGAGATTACTGAATTGAGGAGGAGACATGCTGAGCTGGAGCAGCTCTCTCACACAGAGGATGACGTCCATTTTCTACACAGTTACATCTCCCTGCCAAGGATCGGTGAATCAACACACTCAGTCAGCAGCAATGTGCGTCCTCTGCGTTACTTTGAAGATGTGACTGTGGCTGTGTCAAAGGTGAAAGATACACTAGAACACATTCTTAAAGAAGAAGAGACAATCATCTCAAAGACACTGAACAGAGTAGATGTTTTACTTTCAACACCAAATACCAGAGCTGAGTTCTTACAATATTCATGTCCAATCACTCTAGATCCAAACACAGCAGAAAAACACCTGTGTCTGTCTAAAGGGAACCAAAAAGTAACAGTAATGAACAGACAGCAATCATACCCTTGTCACCCAGAGAGATTCATTGAATGGTTTCAGGTTATGAGTAGAGATGGTCTGACTGAACGCCGTTACTGGGAGGTAAAGTGGTGTGGACACACTGTTAATATAGCTGTCTCATATAAAGATATCAGCCGAACAGGAACCCGTAATGAATGTGGTTTTGGATTAAATGACAAATCTTGGTCTTTCGAGTGTACCAAAGGAGGAGGTTGTGTTTTCAGACACAGAGGCATTGAAACTCAAATACCAGGTCCTGTGTCATCCAGAGTAGGAGTGTATCTGGATCACAGTGCAGGCACTCTGTCCTTCTACAGCATCTCTGACACCATGACTCTCCTCCACAAAGTTCAGACCACATTCAACCAGCCCCTCTATCCTGGAATTTGGCTACGATCAATTACTGAAGGTTCTGCTGAGTTGTGTGATCTGTAATAGGATAAATCCCCTCTGAATTACTTTGGCTAAGAAATTGTGGGAGGGGGAGGGGCCTATATTAGTGATTGCAGCAACCACACTTGTATTATTAGTTTTGAAAATGTTCCTAGTATACTAGAGATCAATGATTAGAACATTACTGAATAGTGTTTTCATTCTGTTTTGTTGATGGAGAATATGTGTTTTTCATCTTTTTGTCACATTTTTGTCATTTTGAAATCCTGTCTCGATGCTGTAACATACATAGTTCTTTATAGTTCTTTCTTTTTCATGATGTCATGCATTTGCATGTATGAAAAAAATATGGGGCTTCATGCCATCTTATAATTATCCTTACTGAGCATTAAAAACCATAAATTGTCATTTTAAGTCATTATGTTGTGGAAGTAATAACGTTCACTTAAGTGTTTTTAATCAACAAAGGTCTACCATGATGTTTTGTTCTATGAACAAGCTGCTTCATAAGAACAATATATGTTATTCAATAATCTCATCTCACCACACTGTGGCATATACTGTACTGTATAATCATCAACCCGTACGTTCTTTGTGCCTGTACAATAATAAATGTATTGAACTTAACTTTATTGGAAATTCTATATAATATAGAATTCTTGTATAAAAATATATTTTACTAAGTTTTATGGACAGGGGGTGGGAGTGTTGCACACATTACCCTCAGTTTTTGCAGTGACCAATGCAAATTACATTGATACCAAGGCACTGAATGGAGTTGAATAGCCTACTCCCTACTTATTTTGAATAAATAATTGATCAAGTAACAATTTAATCTGGTCATTCCATGAGATGGGTGCAATCCCTGTTTATGTTTTGTCAAATGTTTTATTTTTTATTTTAATATCTCTTCTATTTGTAAGTAATCTGTGAAGCACATTGGGTTGCACTTGTGTGCTATACAAATAAAGTTTTGATTGATTGATTGAATGAATGAATGTTCTTTCAGGTGAATAAAGTAACCCATTTTATTGCATCAGTAAAACACTTTAAACTTCACAGAAAACAAGTTTTCTCGCCTCAGGAATAAAAGGCCTTGTAGGCTATTTTACCCATCTACGGAGCCCCGGAGTGGCCATTGAGAGAGAGAGAGAAAAAAATAATAATTATTAACTTGAGCGCTCAAGTTAGCTAACTTGAGGCTGCGCCCAGTATGACTATAGTCCACTTGCCAGAATGTCAACCCCGGCATTTTGAGTACCCTAAAGTTTTAATTATGTTAGAAACTGCCGGATGCTAACTTGCATATGTTAAAATAAGTAAAAACGGCCATAGCCAGCACATTTGGGCTGTGGCTATGGCCATTTTTAATGTAAACTATATTACTTATACTAAAGGTTCGTTGCTACCCGTAGCAACGAACCTTTAGTATAAGTAATATAGTTTAGTTTCTAACTATTTTCTAAATGTGGAAAACTGCCTGTATCGGTAATGTTAACCAAAAACGTTCTAACAGACTTTTTTAACAGAGATTTTAACTTCACACTGGATGCATGTAAAGAGATCTGCTAAACTGGTAGCCATCTTGAATGTACTGTCAGATGTGATGAGTCATTCAAAATCTAACTTTATTTACAATTCTGTGTGTATTTAAACAGTCCTTCAAAAATGTAGCGGAGGATGAGAACTGTGACCATGGCCGACACCTTTTTACCCAATAAATATTTAATTGAAATGTGTTTTTATCTAATGAATACATTTTATATTTTTACTAAACATAATTAATAATGTGAATTCAGTTTGAGTAAAATCCATATATCTTATTCAATCTAAAATACAGTCTAAGTGCCACTAAAATGAATGTCGCCGCATTGCGGTAATGAGAATTTCAGCTAAAAATGCATAAAAAAACAATAATAATGAATTTTCAGATCTAAATAAACCCCTGTACAAGAAAGGGAAAACTATCATCTTTAAAATGATAATTTCATTTTATTATGAAATTGTGACTTTGATATTGAAATGTTCACTGCCATGCTATTTCATTGGTTTCGTGAGAATGACTCACTTGGCCCTCACATCTAGAGTTTTCACCTACGTTGCACCGCAGATCCGACCAATATGCCCATACATGGAGATCATTATCAATGTACTGTATCTGTCAGTCCATGTCCCTTTTTTGCCCATATGGAGATCCCTGATTTAATCAGTTTATATGCCCATATATGGGCATGCCCCCTATGGAGCCGACTGATTTGTTTGTGCCTGAAGCCATGATGACACACATTGAGGTTAGACAACACAATCCATATTTGGCCATATCTGCATTGGGAACTCCTTAAGTGGTTATGGCTAGTCATGAGCATGATGTTGTGGTCCCCAGGGCCGATCCCTTAAGCCAATATAATTTAATGAGGTTACAATGGTAATTTAGCAAATTATCCTTTTGGTGTGTTCACACGGGCAGACGCAACGACGCAAAGACACGTTGTGAGTTGAGCTACATGCATCATTGCGTCTTTGCAAAGTAATGTCGCTGGCTTCCATTGACAATGAATGGTAGACTGCATCTTTTACTTATTTGCCCATGTGAACAAGCCAAATAATGTCATGATGACATCACATTATGATACGTCATCATGACATAATTTGGCGTGCTGGGGCTTGTAGCCTACATCAGTGCAAATTAGTCTATGGGGCAAATAATCCTACTTTGAATAAGAACAGACTGACAGGATAGAAATGATTTGCGCTCAATGTCACACATTTTGTATAGCTTAAAATAGGTACTGTACAGAATATCCATGTATAAATTAAACTGTATATTAATTAATTTGATCAGAAACGTATGTCGACATGTAGACATTACTGGAGGTTCTGTCCCGCAGAGAGCCCTATGTTCCAGTGCAGTCAGGTCCCAGGAGGAGACAGCCCCAGCTGCCCCGTCCATCACAGATTCTGGACAATCATCCAAAGAGTTCAGTCACTACCCGCCGATGCCTGGTGAGGTCAGCCCTCTGAGGTGGTCAGGGCAGAAGTTTGAGGAGCTGCCGATTGCTTACATTAAAGCAACATACAACAATACACACATCCAGGTCACAGACAGTGCAGGTGTGTCAATGGTGAGGACGTCGTGTGGGACAGAGGGCTTCAAGAACATTAAGAAGTCCACCCCCATCGCTGCTCAGACTGCTGGCATATCTGCTGCCTCAAAAGCCACAGGGAAGGGAATTGCCTATGTCCGTGTGGTGGTGAAAGGTCTTGGACCTGGACGGTTGGCTGCCATCAAAGGTTTGACCATGGGAGGTCTGGAGGTGGTGTCCATCACAGACGACACCCCAGTACCCCACAACGGATGTCGCCCACGGAAAGCCAGAAGGATTTGACCAGTCACATACCATCTCAGACCAAACCATGGAAGAAAATCAGACCCGTCTTAACTGAGTGAGGCTGTACTGTACTCATGCTGTAGTACTGTACTGTACTGTACTGTACTGTACTGTACTGTACTGTACTGTACTGTACTGTACTGTACTGTACTGTACTGTACTGTACTGTACTGTACTGTACTGTACTGTACTGTACTGTACTGTACTGTACAAGTCCCCTCCCTGGCCTGTGTGTGTGTGTGTGTGTGTGTGTGTGTGTGTGTGTGTGTGTGTGTGTGTGTGTGTGTGTGTGTGTGTGTGTGTGTGTGTGTGTGTGTGTGTGTGTGTGTGTGTGTGCGTGCGTGCGTGCGTGTGTGTGTGTGTGTGTGTGTGTGTGTGTGTGTGTGTGACGCTGTGCAACAGTGCCATCCGCACTGCCATTCCGAGGCACTGCCATTTCGACTCGCCCAATACTAACCCTGTCTCTAACACTAAACTAACCTTAACCAAACGCCGTAGCCACGTAGTCGGAATGGCAGTGTGTCAGAATGCCACTCTGTTCCCCAGCTGTCCCTGCTCGGACACAGGGACACGCATACATAGGGAGGGACATGCATACCAGGGACGGACACACATAGCTACGCAATGGAGTGGCTGCACTACTCAAAAAAATATATATACACCATATATACCATATATATACCAACCTCGGTTGCACAAAATAATAATAATAATAGGCCTGTGTTTAACGAATCTTCATTTTCTTAACAGAAAACCATTAAAACACAAGTTGGATGACCTCTACTCATTATTTCTGCTAGATTAATCAAATATGCAAATTGTCTCGTTAACTATGCACAATACAAAAATATACCACCCAAGTTTGGTACATTCTTTAATCAGATTGATACAGCTTTTGCCCGGTACATATTGAATCAGTGAACTGCACTACCTCTTTAAACACACACACTCACAACCAGGAATAGCCTAACCTCCCCTTGTTATGTGATCTCTGAAGATATAAATATGAACTTAGCTCAGTTCTGTTATGTTTGTCAGACAGTCTGCAGTAAAATGGCGAGGAGTAAGCAAGGAGTTCAACTGGACCAGGAACAGTTCTGCTGTTCTATCTGTCTGGATCAGCTGAAGGATCCAGTAACTGTTCCCTGTGGACACAACTACTGTATGGGCTGTCTTAAAGGCTGCTGGGATCAGGATGATTTGAAGGGAGTGTACAGCTGTCCACAGTGCAGAGCGACATTTAACCCAAGGCCTGTTCTGAAGAAAAACATCATGTTGGCTGAAGTGATGGAGACACTGAAGAAGACAGGACTACAAGATGTTCCTCCAGTTCACTGCTATGCTGGACCTGGAGATTTGGTCTGTGATGTCTGCACTGGGAGAAAACTGAAAGCTGTTAAGACTTGTTTTCAGTGTCTGGCCTCTTACTGTGACACTCACCTCCAGCCTCACTATCAGTCTCCTGCCTTTAAGAAACACAAACTGGTCAAAGCCTCCAGCAAGCTTCAGGATATCATCTGCTCTCGTCACGATGAGGTGAGGAAGATTTTCTGTCGTACTGATCAGCAGTGTATCTGTTATCTGTGTTCCATGGAAGAACACAAAGGTCACGATATAATCTCAGCTGTAGCAGAACGGACCGTGAGACAGAAGGAGCTGAGTAAAAGACAGCAGAACATCCAGATGAGAATCCAAGACAGAGAGAAAGACATGAAGGTGCTTTATCAGGAGGTGGAATATATCAATCACTCTGCCAATAAAGCAGTAGAGAACAGTGACACCATCTTTACTGAGCTCATCACTTCCATTGAGGCAAGACGTTCTGAGGTGAGGGAGCTGATCAGGGGCCAGCAGAAACGTGCAGTGCGTCGGGCTGAAGAGCAGAGGAAGTGTGTGGAGCAAGAGATTACTGAACTGAGGAGGAGACATGTTGACCTGGAGCAGCTCTCACACACAGAGGATCACATCCATTTTCTACACTGTTACACCTCCCTGCCAAGGATCAGTGAATCTACAGTCCCAGTCAGCAGAATTGTCCATCCTCTGAGCTACATTTTATATGTGACTGTGGCTGTGTCAAAGTTGAGAAATAAACTAGAGGACATACTTAAAGAGGAAGGGCCAAAGGTCTCAAAGACATGTCAGACATTCCCAGAGCCCAGAGATGACTTCTTTCAAAATTCACATCCATTCACACTGGATCCAAACACAGCACATCAACGCTTGTCTCTGTTAAAGGGTTATGAAGATGTTGTTGTTCTTCATGATGATGATGGTGATGATGATGATGATGATGATGATGAGGATGAGGATGATGATGGTGATGGTGGTGATGCTGCTGCTGCTACTGCTGCTGCTGCTGCTGCTGGTGATGGTGATTGTGATGGTCGTGGTGATTATGGTGTTGATTATGATTATTATGATGATCATGATGATCATGATGATGACGACAATGATGATTAATCCCCTGTCCCCACTTCCCACTAGTTCTTGAAACTGATATACACGTGAGATCTGGTGACGCAAGGTTAAAAGGGAACAGACAAGTAACACTAATGAACAGACAGCAATCATACCCTCATCACCCAGAGAGATTCATCTCTACTCAGTTTCTGATGGTCTGACTGGACGCTGTTACTGGGAAGTAATGTGGAGTGGAGACTATGTTAATATAGCAGTCTTAAATAAAGAGCCGAACAGGAGCCTGTGATGAATGTGGATTTGGATTCAATTTCTTGATTTTTGAGTGTTTTAAAGAAGAAGGTTATGTTTTCAGACACAGAGGCATTGGCCCTCAAATCATACTGTACTGATTGTACTGTCATCTAGAGTAGGAGTGTACCTGGATCACGTTGCAGATACTCTGTCCTCCTAGTATCTCTGACACCATGACTCTCCTATCTAGTGATCTATCTTGGATTTTGGCTTCAGTCACCGTCCTAATGGAGCTTCTGCTGAATTGCACTTAATTTTACACACACAGATGAGTGCATGTGTGTGTGAAATGACATCAGACACCAGTAAATTATGCCACACTTTGTTTTGAGAATATTACTTACTGTAATACTATCAGTGCCGTCTCTACAGGGGGGCATTGGGGGGCATTGCCCCCCCAGATTGGACTTTGTGCCCATCCAGTCCAGATTGGCCAGTAGTAGGCCTACCCTACCCTACTGTACCAATATTTTAATATTTTACAAATGTTAACTCTATAAGTTCTTCATGATTATTGTAAATATATACATGTTCAAATTAATTGAATAGTTAATAGAAATACAAGGTAATATATGCATGCAGAAGGACATTATAATGCTCAACATATTTGTATTTCTTTGTTGTTTGTTGTTGGTGCTGCTACATAATTGTAGCCTACTTGTAGCCTTTTTCAAGCATCACTTTGCTAATAGGCGACTATTTGTTATACATAGAGGGGTTTTAAAAATGACGTGCCCCCTTTTGAAAAAAGTATGCCCCCCTGCTGATTTGTGCCTGGAGACGGCACTATACTAATACTAATACTAATACTAATACTACTATAATCAAATCTGGCATTACGACGCCATCAAGGTCCGCCAAAATGTACATTTCTTGTTGCCGAAATAAACTGTAGATTTAGTCGACTAAAATCTCAAGATATTTAGTCGACTAAAACTAAATAGAATTTTATTCAAAAGACTGACTAAAACTAAAATCTAAATTTAAAGAAGAGAAGTCCCATTGAGACAAGCTTGAAACAACAGGCATTGAGTGGCATTGTATAGTTTTAACATGTAATAGCCATTATAAGCACAATAAAGGCTTTTTAAATGTATCCTTGCTCAGAGTATGCTTGAAGCACAATGGCACCTCACTTCTTTATAGAATTCAGTTCAGTCATTAGACAATTCTTGAATATTGTCAAATTGGATATTGGGGATCCAATGAATAATGTTTTCATTCTCTTTTGTTAATGGAGATTGGAGAAGATATCATGCCTTTCTCATCCTGTCCAGATGCATTAACAGTGAAAATAATAATTTAATTAATATTAAATAATTGGGGGTTTGGGCTTTATGCCATGTTGTAAATGTCCTGACCTTTATGAATCATCATTTTGTCAACTTGAGTCATCATGATTGTCAAATAACATTCATTTAAATTTGTATGACTCAAATGTTGGTTTAATACTGAAATAGTGTTATTCAGTCATCTCACCACACTGTGGCACTGTGGATCATCACCAACCTCTTTTAGGCTGATTATAGCAGGATTACCAGTTGATAGTTTGTAAATGATGCTCTTGACTCATAGTCATATCTCTTAAATTGTGAATCAGATAGCCTCTTATTTAATTATGCATATAAAAATCAAGTTATTGAACTTCATTTTAGAAGAAAAGCATACCAATTCATTATCATATAACAGTGGGCAACAAACCACATTATTCATCTCAACATATCTCCAACTTCATCTCACAGGCAAGTGAGTTTACAGGCATTAAAGAGCATGGGGTGGAATAAACCCTCTAAGCAACATAATTCATACTGTTATGCAATTATCTTTTCTAATAAAGTTGAAAGAAAAAAACAACCATTATAATGCCTGTGACAGGGCTCAAGGTTTGTTCAACAGCCTGATGGTCTAACACTACATATTGACATATATTCTCAACATATAACACATGTTGAACATTACAACACATATGTTGTTGCTAATTAGACAATGTTAATGGAAGTATAGATATGGGGGCTTGAAGGGAGACAGTTGGTTCAGGCAGTGTCAATCGGTATACGTCTACGACGTGCTGGGTTCAAATCCAAAGTTTGTTGTTTTTTGTGTTGCAATTCCCTCTCTTTCTCATTTATCTGCACTGTACTATTTATGAAATCTTTAATTACAGCTTATAAAGAGCATGGAATTGGAAGCCCATTTGCACAGCTACCTCAGCTTTGCTTAGTGCTACTGTCTGCGACATCGACCCCTGGGTATTGAATGGTGGTATGTGGCTTTTGGGGACCTCCTCAAGTTTCAATCTTTCTTAAAAGAATGTTGACCAACACTATTGATGCTTTTGTATGTATCACATGCCAGAAGGATGAGGTTATTTATACTCAGTGGCAATTCTGAAAGACCGCAGTCCATAGTTCCTCTGGCAAGATTCAGGAGTTAAGCCAGAAGGTTATGCTGTAATGCAGAATCAGGTTTCTATCCTGGTACTTGAGACTAGACTAAAGCAATGCTCTTCGGGCTTTGGATTCACCACTTTTGTTAAGGGAGCTTTCTTTCTTGAATATCAAAGGTCAGAACTGCAGAGATTGTCAGCCAAAGCTTGTTTAAACTCACCAAGGCTGTAATGACTTAACTATAATATCAAAACTTTAAAAAAGTCCTTGGTTTATGTAGGCCTATGAGATATTGAATGGTGAACTTCAATGATAATAAATTAACATTTGAGATCATCTGGAGGACTAACTTTGTCTGTTAAATATCAAAACATTGTAGTTTGACTTCCGGCGGCACACATGAAGATGTGGGATGATACATTTGTGGGGAGGAGAGAGATCAGGTTACAACTGAGTTTGCTCTTAATCTCCAGAGTCAAATCACAAAGAAGCTACAGTAGCTGCTCCTCTCAAGTTACACTTGAGGAGATGTGGGGGAAAAGTGAACTAAACCAGCGGTTCTCAAACGTTTTGATTTCAAGGACTTCACAGAGTTACAGACCTGTAATTTAAGGGTCCATTTGGGACCTACTCAATTAACCCTGGGGGTCATTGGACCCCAATTTGAGAACCACTGAAGTAAACCAAATTGTGGAGGTATCTCTTCTTCAGCCCTCCTATAATGTAGTGTGACACACACTTGTTGTTGTTGTCTTTGTATGTGTTCTGTTTATGCTATTGTCTTGCCAAACCCGATGACTCATTCATCAGGTTCCAGTAATATTCCAGTGTTTTTGCCCACCTGAGGTATACTGGGAAATTCAGGAATACAATTGCCATTATAAATGCCACATTTTATCACTCATTGACCAACTTGTGTCAATGATTTATCTTTAAAAATGCACAGTTCACATGCCTTCCTGTTTCCAGTGTTTACATGGCCAGTTTAGAGAGCCAAGGGGGGGCAGTGAAGTACAGGCTAATTGAGCTTGTAGATCTACTTATGTGGTTAAGAGCTATTTTCTACAGTCTACGGTTAAGAGAGACAGTGAGGTATAGAAAGAAGGCGGGTGAGAGAGTTGATCCTTGGCCAGCTAAACTATATGTGGCAGATATCTTAACCACTTGGACCCTGTATATCCGGAGACACTAAATATCTTATATCTGAATACAGCCAATCTGCAAGCTCACAACGCATTGCTTGTAGATAAGCTATTTTTGCTGAATGTGCAACCCATAAGGCATAATAGGGACGCCTGGGCAGTGGCTCTCAAAGTGGGGTCTGGGCACCCCCAGGGATCCTTGAGGGGGGGGGGGGGGGGGGATCCAGGGGGTCCCCAGCTAAATCATTGATAGTTAGGAACTAAACCGATTCTTACAGGCAGGGGTGGAAAAAGTACTCAATAATGCAATGTAGAAATACTCTGTTACAAGTAAAAGTCTGGAATTCAAAATGTACTTGAGTAAAAGTACTAAAGTATTGTTATAAAAACGTACTTAAAGTACAAAAATAGAAAGTACTCATTGTGCAGAATTTCCCATTTAAAGTTTTCAAATGTTTAAAAATCTTTTGAAAATAGACAATCTATAAGCTGACAAGGCATCGCATCGCATTGTCAGCTTGTAGATGGTCTATTTTCAAATGGCTGAAATGTATATAGGGCTGAAGTGGTTAATGTATGTTTTGTAATAATAATCTAAATCTAAAAAGTAACTAAGTAACTAAAGTTTTCAAATAAATGTAGTGGAGTAAAAGTAAAAATGTTGCCTCTGAGATGTAGTGGAGTGGAGAAGTAAAAGTATTGGAAATTCTCAAGTAAAGTACAAATAACTCAAAATTGTACAGTACTTAAGTAAATGTACTTACCGGTAGTTACTTTACACCACTGCTTACGGGTTAGGTTATACATTCTCAGCTAGGGTGGTCTGTGCCCTGCCCTAGAGCATACCAAACTGGGGGTCCTTGAAATTAAAAAGTTTGAGAAGTACAGCGATATGGTTCATGTGGTTAAGCACTCAACCATCGACAAGCACACAATTTGTTAGTGTCTCTTCCCTTCCCTGTTCTGAGCATGCCCAGTTCACCAGTAACAAGAGACATCCTGGGGCCTCACTCCATCACCCACCCGCCCCAAAAGGAATGCTGGGAGTGTGATGTAGGACGTCACTTGATAGTGTTGGGACATGGGATGTTCGCCTGAAAGATTTATCACTCTGATGGAGGCATTTCAATGAAGTCATACGGTATTTGGTTGACATGATGTATTATGCTTTAAATGAAAACAAACCCCCAAAACATCACAGGTTGTACATTTAAAAAAGCACAGCTGTGTCAGAAACGTCTTTTCTTTTTTAAGTTATATAGGAGGGACCTGACAGGCCATAAACTTCACAGGCTGTAAATTAGACATATAAGGGAGAACACTGAATTTCAAGGCAGAAAAGAATGTGAGGAATTCAGTTGGTTGTCTTTTATACAGAAACTTGTACTTAGACCTATTTCTTGTATATGGAGGAGGACATATGTGTTGTGTTAGTTTTCTGTCTTTTATTATTCATAATCCCCTGCTTCCTGCCTTTTATATTAGTCCCCAAGCCCATGTTGAAGATAATTCTATTCCAAATATCAAAGCTCATGAATCTGAAACTATTCTGATTCCTTCATTTCTTTTTCATATATAGCGCATCCGTTTCTAAGCTACCAGTGGCTTATCCTCTTTCGACATTCACCTACTATTGGTGCCTTATATGCGTGAGAGAGGTTTTGCTGTGACAGTTCCATTAAGTTCAGAGCTTTGTGCCAGGATCAGTAGGCTACTGTACAAGCCTTTGGGTTAGAGTCCCATAGCCTATCTCTGACTCATCGGATGGGACGATAACGTTTCCACAGCTTAAGAATTTGTAATGATATCTATATATTGGAATGTAGATTTACAATGGGCTCATTAATTGACATTCTCACGGTGTAGCTACTATATACTAATATTAAATTCCATTCTTCAGGAGGCCATTGTCTGGAAGTGACAGGCAGGTGAAGGAGAGCACAAAGAGAAGACGAATGAGACATCCAGGTTGTTTCAGAGACACACCCTCCTTCTACCCCAGGACGGGGCCCCACTCTGGTCTGCATACCTGGAGGGCAGCAGGTAGATGCCGAAAAGAAATAGACAAAAAAGGCGACATGCTCAGATGTCACATCTAAGCACACTGTTTAACCACTTTCAACGGGCACCCCCACACGGTAACTCTGTCATTTCTCGACCGTTTCGGACATGGGCGGCTCGCCGGAACCGGCCCGGCCCCCTGGCCGCGTTCCTGGGGGTCTGGGTGTTGCGGGGACCCCCCGGGAAACCCCACACAGTACAGTTGCACCGCTCACTTCACACAGGTGTGATTTTTTCAATTCATCCTATATAGGCATATTGCCTATATTCAGATTATACGAGTCTATGTGTACACCCAAAAACAAAATTTGATCAAATGTGCAATGCATGGCTAACTTGAGACCTTGGATCTCTCTCTCTCCCTCTCTCTCAAATTCAAATGAGCTTTATTGGCATGAGAAAACATACATTTACATTGCCAAAGCAAAAGTGGAACAAAACAATCAAGATACAACAATGTATGTACAAATAAATATTGAATATAAATAGGAATAAAATAAAGGTGTAAACAGAGCTGTGTTAGTGTTACATTAAAACTTTGCTTGTGAAACTATAAAAAGCATTGTGCATTTTCTGTAAGAGATAAGCCTACATCCATAGGAGAGGTTATAAATATTGAAAGTCGACAGCAGTAGGCTAGCTATTACAATGTTTTTGCATTCACTTATCATATAAACATTAATTTGCGACAAGTAGCAGCAATGTATTCAAATGTAATTGAATGAGAAAGTTTGTTCTCTGTTTTACTGCATGTCATTTGCTCTCTCATGCACGCGCGCGCACACACACACACACACACACACACACACACACACACACACACACGCGCGCACACACACACACACACACACACACACACACACACACACACACCTGGGAATGAAATATATACTGTCCAGCCCCAGCGCGACTCTGCCTTCCTTTGACATTTCAAAAGACTACCATAAACTTTATAGTTTACATCGATTCGACCAAACTGATGTGTATCGGCTGCGAGTGTCTTGTTTTCTATGATTCCAAGAGCGAGGTTGCACTCATTTTAAACAACTCTTCAGACTATTTCCGAGACAATGATGAACCATTTTCGTTGAGTGAATGGAAGAGGCGTTAGCAGACGCGAGGAGCGGCAGCCTGAGCCAAGCGACCCCAGGCCCCAGCAGCGAGGAATGGAACTCCGTTTCATTTGGAGAAAGTCGGACTGGACTGTAATTCAGAATCTCATTTCACCTTATTGACAGGACCTGTCACTGGGACTATTGAAATGCAAATGACCGCTCAGAGGAGCGGGGGGCGGGGGCGGTGGGTGCACTGACTGGTGCGGGTGACTGAGCGTCCTAAAGGAAGCGGCTGCGCAGCTACTACAACGCGATTGTTTTCACTTTCTCCTCGTCTTCAACAGAAGCTTGCTTTGGGTTTCGCCAGGTTTAAGTCTCTGCTCTCCGTGGTTCTGCTTTTCCTCTATCGCCGCACCCGTCCGATCAAGCTCGGGAAACGTCCCAGGAAAAGGATTTAACACTAAACTTCACCACTACAGTACCCAATGAGGCCGAGGTTTGTTGCTTCTTTTTATTACACTGTTTTGTTGTTTTCCCTCTATAACGCATGTGGGGTAGGTTAGGAATAGCCTAGGTATAGCCATAGGCATGCTTGTTTGTGTGACTTGCTGCGTAGGACTGCATGTGTGGACTCATTATTACTCTGCGGTCAGATACGAGATAAGATCTGATGTTTCTTGAGTTGTAATGTAGTCGGTAGCCTATTTTAAGAGAACGAGACTGTCCTGGGAAAAAAAGGTGTGGAGTGTTCAGTGCATTCAGTGCACATGCATATCTCTGAGTGAATATAGGTCAGTATAGCGCACAGTTAAAATATTAAGAAATAAAGTCGATCTGAAGTGATAATCCTCCAACTCCTAGGCTAATTCCAAAGTCAATATGATTTTAACAACAAAGACAGGGAAGGCTATACGAATGTATCGCAAGCCATAGGCTACCATAAAACATGTTTACAAATGAAATAACACTTAGTTTATGTCTGTCAGAGTAGATAAGTAGTCTACTACCCTATTGCTTTATCATTATAGGCCATGCATTATTAGGCAATAGGCATATAGGCCTACTCAATTACTCGTTATTTATTGATTAGCCCACCTGTACAAATCCATGATTTGAGCATCCAGGGCCAAAGCTTAACAAAACTTTCATGACTGTTATAATTATATTATATGATTATGTTTATGCTTTATGTAGTACTGTGGTCGGCTGCGTATGTATGGTATGTAATATGATATGTAGGCCTGTCCTCGGTGGTCCCTAATTGGCTGTTGATGGTGACGTAATTAAGATAGGCTATGTTTCAATGTTGGGTGGGTAAAAGGTACACGTTTATTGTGGTGAAAATGGTGGTCACTTATTGATTGTTGATGTTGATGTAAGATTTCAAGTTTGTAGAAGTCGGCAGTACTTACGCACTCTCCTTGCGCACAAGTAGGCCATTTATGGCGTGCATTTCTGCAGTGTTCTGCAGTCTACTAGTGCTATGGCTATGCCACTGTTTCTCAACGTTTGGTCCGGGTACAACCAGAGGTCCAAATAGACCCTTTTGGGGGTCTCAAGAGTGTACAAATGGATCCAAATCCATTTGGTTCCATTACACTCTCGTGGTTAAATTAGAGAGATAGCACATTGTATAAAATGTGGGCCCAAGTGGCCTAATGCACAGGCTGTCTATCAGACTGTCTGCAGGCCCTTGACATTGAAAAAGTTGAGAATCACTGCAGCAGTAGCCATGGTTCACATGACGCACGTACTATGACAGTCATGTTTCAGGGCTAATGCAGCAGCATCCTAATCAACGCGTCCTCTCCTCACAGTCCAGATTGTGTATATGAACGCCCCTCTCTGCGCCTCGTCTATCCGTCTGTCGAGCCCCCCAGGGAGCTGATTAGGGGGCTTTTATTATGCTGGGGTCAGGGGGGCACCAGGTGTGTAATGGAAACATAATGGGCCTTAATGGCGTCCAGAGGAGCGTAACCCCCATGTGAAAGGCTCCAGAAATAATTGTATATGTGGAGAGAGTCGATGCAGAAAAATTGATAATTAGATTTGAATGTCAGATGGTGAGACAATGAATGCTATACAGGCCACTGGTTCTCAAAGTGAGGTCCAGGGACCCACCAGGGGTCCTTGAGGGGGTTCGGGGGTTCTTAACTTCTTAGCAAAATGAACGAACCATTCTTTAACACTTAAGAACTATTGTTAAGCTATTAAAAAATAGCTGATCTAAAAGGCTGTGTTCTGTTGTGGGGATCCCTGGCACAAAATCTTTTCAAATGGGGGTCCGCAGCTAAACACATTTTTTGGGGTCTGTGACATGAAAATGTTTGCGAGCGACTGCTATTAGGCTGTGGGTGTTTGGAGAAGTCAGTTGCAAACTGTCCTGATTCTGTCAAATTTTAGGCTTTTTCCTTCCATTATTTTATTCTTAAAATATCCGTTCATTTTGGAATAAGATTCACATTCACTCACAACATTATAAAACCTGCTTTAGGAGCGGATATAATTGGACAAACAAACCCATTAGAATAGTGGTCTATTTGTCATAGTATTACTGCCTGGTGTGGGAAATTCAAGAGAAAAACACATGCAAGTGAATATCTTTGTGGCAGGCAGAGAAGGAGCTTTCCTTTTCACTCTTTTGCCTTGAAAGGACTCTAGTCTAAAAACCCCTTTATTGGTACCTTGAAACAATGAGCTCTTATTGTCGGTGTCCAAGACCCCCAGTCTTTCAGAAGGAGGCTGCATCTGCCATCATTATTATTATTTCTGTGCAAAGGATTTACGAAGGGGGGCTATGTTGTTTAATCATTCTTTTCATGAGTAATGTGAAAAGAGACTGTGCAAACAAAGAAAGAGGGGATATGGTCTGTGCGCGAGTGCATGTGTGTGTGTGTGTGTGTGTGTGTGTGTGCATGTTCACGCTCGTGTGTGCGTGCGTGCGTGCGAGACTGTCCCTCAGCTGACACACACTCACCAGCAGAGACTGTGGCAAGGCATGAACTCAACCACACCCCCACCACCACTTTGAATGTTTGGGGAAACTAATCATCTCCCGCTCAAACAAAAGGGAAAACCCCTTGGCCAGGGGAGATATTAGGAATATGAGCTTACACCCTGTTTTCAGGTATAGTCCAAGTTGGTTGACAAGAGGTATTGCCTGAAGCTCAAAGCATAATCTCTCCCCATGCCCAAACGGGCGATCTGTCCTATAGCTAAGCAGTAGAGAAACATTTTTAAAATGTGATTTCGCCTACTATGACATGCCCAAAATAGGGATGGACGCCAGGTTCAAAGTGGTTCAATTAACAAAGAGGATTTTACCAGTGCATCAGGCCACCATGATGGGTGTGTACTAGGCTGCTCTCTCAAAAGGCTCTGTGCACGCTTGTGATTTAGTGAATGTGTGTTTAACACAGCTCATGGGTGGTGAAGCCCATTGTACCACGTCTCTAAAAGCAAAGGACTCTTGTCGAGGAAGACAAGGAGTCCTTTCTGCTCAGTGGTCCTGGACAATGAAGCCGGTCCAAACAGATGATAACTAGATTGACCGGGGTCTCTCACGAGGTCCTTTTGTCGTAACCTAATTCATAGTTTTGTCACATAGAACCTTGTCACTTGTCAAAAAGTGCAATTACTGGCGAATGGCACGGTCCTACGATAAGGAATAAATCAAACCTTTGTGCGAGTCTGCTATCTACTATTTTTAATTTTGTAATGTTTTCAAAATAGGAATGCCCGGTTTCTTAAGTGTTTATCGTGTCCCTATTCTGGGGGGAAATAACTCTACAAGCTGACAATGCGGCAGGTTGTTGTGGGCGTGTTCGTGTTGTGACTCTTGTGAGCTCGTAGATTGGCTATTTTTTTGTGAAGAGATTTGGTATAGAGGGAAAAATGGAGCAGACCGTGTATAGAACCCTGCATGGAGGCCCGGGTCAACAAAGTATATCGGGTTTAAGTGGTTAAGAAGTGATTGTACCTTGTGGGCCTATTGTGAGAAGTATTGTTGTTAGTTTCATTTTTAATTTAAACAAGATTTTTTTAAAAATTAAATGGAAATGTTTATAATTTATCAATATAATTATAAGTTAATTATAAGTAATAATAATTATTATTAATATACTCTTATCGTGATTATTATTTATGTCCCTTGCCTTGAATGACCTTCATGTTAAACATTTTGTTCTGCAAGGGAAGAAGACATTACGCAATGGAAAGTAAAAGAAATAGAGGAAAGAGTTGAGGTGAGAAAAACCCTGGATTAAGGAAGGCACACCTGCCGGCTGCCGCACGTCTCTCTCTCGCACGCACGCGTGTGGGCGGCATGCTGCGCGCGCGCACACACACACACACACACACGCACGCACACGCACACACGCACACGCACGCACTCACACCACAATCTCATGAGAAGTTTATTGCCTTCAGCAGCAGTCATAACACACTGATACACGATAACATCATGCCCTCACTGTGTTCCAGGGGTACCCAAACACCACACTCTTCTCATTGCTTGACTGTGAGAATTTGATATACTGCGGTGTGTAGGGCATAAGAGGATTTAGATTTTCTATTTAACCACTTAAACCGTAGTCCCTATTCTGGTCATAATAGGCGTAGGCATGGTCAAAATAAAAGCTAATCTAGTTTAGCAACAATAAAAGACAATCTTGTTTCATAATAAGATGTAGTACAGTACAGTAGATGTTAATACATAGACCATAATAAAACAATATAATATGCAAAAAGGGATCTACTGTATGTGCTGGTTTGATGGAGTGGAGAGAGATAAGGCTGGCAGCTCAAATCCAACTTGTGTCCTATCCGGATTGGAGTCGCATTGTTTTTATGCAGTCACTCTGAAAAGCAAAAAACGAAAAATAAATAAATAAAATAAAATCATCTCTCTTAATGCTTGCACATTTTTTCATATCACACATATCACCCCTGGTGTGATTAATGTAATGGTAGACCCCTGAACAGTGTTTGTACCAAGTGTCTTGCGAATTGGTCAATGGTGCCCTTCGCAAGTCTGCATGCTACGTTTTTGACGTCCATATATTCATATAGTCTTCGAAATCATAAAACCTTTGTACTTTACAGGAATGGTTCCTTAATTTGCAAAACCCCTTGATAATATTTCTGCGTATTCTCCTCCCATATATTCCACAACTGGGCCCCAAACTAAACATGTGTGAGCCGCAGTTGCAGAACATTGTGGAGCCAACTTGATACAGATGGTACAACATCCTCAATCCAACATTGTAGTATTGACAACCTATAGCACAGTACCATAGGATACTCAGGATTCTCTTGAATCTATTTAATTCAGGTGTCGTTGGGTGTAAACCCAAGATACATTGTAGGGGATCTAGTTCAATCCTTAACCCTGTTATAATAGAAATTTGCTTTGCATTACTAATGTTTAGGAAACATGGATTTTGTCCAGAGGTTAAAAAATTATGTAAAAAAGTGATTCTGCAATGTTGAAATATAAGGCTTACTTATGATTATACTCTAATCATAAGAGGACACTGCCAACAGAATTACCCTGGAGCTTCCAACCCTTTCGAATTCCCAGCCAAAGTACATCACTTGCTACTATTGGTTTAAAACTTTTTCCAGAACTGAGCATGCATGCTCTTGTTTGACAATGTTCAGCTATACTAAAACTATACTGTATTAGTCATGGTAGTATATTATCAGACTGTCGGATGGGAACCTTCTTTTTTTAATGTTTTTTTTTTGTTGCGGCTTTCGCCTTTATTTATTTATTTTTTTAGTAGAGGGACAGACAGTAGACTGACAGGAAATGGGGGAGAGAGGTGGGGGAGTCACATGCAGTAAAGGCCGTCGGGATCGGGAGTTGAACCTGCGGCACACTGCCAGACTCGGACTACCGGCCAAGGTGCCTGGACCGCTGAGCCACGGCCCAAGCCGTCTGATGGGAACTTTGTACGTTTAAAACTGTTACCTGTTAAACTGAAACCTCTAGTATGAGTACTCTGCAAGCCAAAGAATACACCGACGTGGTGTCACTGATCACATGACCCCAGGTTCTAGACGTCCAGACCAGTTCTATAGGCTAAACAGAACGGGGGGGGACCTTTTTTATTATATCCACACAACAACTTATATCAAGTTATATTAATGACATAGTTCAATATTGAGAATGAGTGGTATACCCCTTCAAGCACAAGCATGCTGCATAGGTTAAAGGTCCTACACTAGGGACACAGCCATTTAAAGGAGCGGTGTGCACCGCTCAAAAAGAAGAAAACAAACAAAAAAAGATGAACTAGGGATGGAGGGACAAGGCTTTTGACAAACAGCGACGATAATCAAGTAGTAGAAAAGTCATCTTTGCCCAACAATACATGCATTCCCTCTCCTTCATTCTTATTCACCAGCTGTATGTCAACTGCTGTGGCAAGCCAGCTACCGTAGAGCTGAAACAGATCTTTGGGATTAGTCAGGGAGAAAAGTATTGGTTTAATCAGGCTCTGGCTCTCTTCGGCCCCAGAGGAACTTCTGGCGGTGCAAGGGAAGACAGATGGCAGAGCTGGAGTGAGTGGCACCCAGTGCTGTAGGGTGGCACTGTATCCTGGCCACTCATAGCTGTCACACGTCACACAGTCACACAGTGGTGGAAAGATATACTAACTCTGATTGATGCTTTACTTGAGTAAAAGCGTCCCCAGCAAAATAAGTAACACCAGCTATAGAAGTTGCCTAATGAGAGGTATAAGACAATAATTTATATAACAACAACCGTTGTTGTCAATCATGAGGCTATTATGGCTAACCCGTTTGCTAACCAAACAAACCACAGCCAACGAGTGCTACTAGCATGTAAACAAAAGCGGTAAAATATGTCGGATGATGATGTTTATAAAAAACGGTCGTTTCTGTAAAGAAACTATTTATCATACGCCGATTTAATAGCCAGATTGATACGGTCGTGACTCGTGAGTCACCGCAGTGGGGGCAGCCATGTTTGTTGTCTGACGCTGTTGAGTGACGGGGCTGATGGCCAATCAGCTGCTGTGATCGGATTTTCAAACGACACTAACGCCGCCGTAGGCAGAGACTCCAGACTTGAATCGCCAGAACATATTTTCTTAATGAGCGTGGCTAGCGATTCAGGGCTAGAGCCAGGCTACCACCAACCACTACAGACGAACGTGAAGACGACTTTAGTGGCGACTTTAGTGATAACCTAGTCATGATTGGCTGCCTCCGAGCAACCTTACCAGCGAACTAGTCATGATTGGTTGTACAAATCCAGATCTGTGAAAATGTTCCATCTTCAGAAAATATGCACCTCTGAAATGTTGTTATTTCTGAAATGTAGTTATTAATTAGTCATAAGCTCTTGTAAATACGTTTTATTGGTAATATGAATGAAAACCATACATATACAATTAGTGTCACATCTTGACACGTCATGAGCTTGTAGATCAGCTATTTTCTCTACCTTTGCATGCCACTGCCACAAGAATGGCATATAAAATAGGGCATTCATTTATGGGGGAAAAACCCATAAAAAGATTAAATGTGGATACAGGTTGACAGTGACAATATGTAGCTGTAGTTTTAGCTATAGCTCCTTATGTAGTCATGTATGGCATGAGTCAAAGACTTGATATAATAGATCTCCTCTTGCACATTCTCACAGTTCAATCCCTGCGCCCCCCAGAGCACCGTGCTATGCTGTATCAAGATGCGCTTCCTTTGTGGTGTTGTGCGATCGAGCTTCTGCACAAACGGAGCGAGAGAATGACCCACATAATGAAAGGTACATCAGGCTGGCTCTGCTATATAGCCCTGAGCAGTCGTGTTCATTTGAGTGTGTTTCATGTGTGGTTGTTGTGTTGTTGATGTTTGTTTAGTATCACGTAGACAGACAAAATTCCACAATCTCCGAATGCTATATAGTGTCTGGAACTACACCTCCCGAAATCCGAGTAAGGAAGCTGCTATTTCCGTTCACGAAAATATATTTTAAAATATCTTTACATTTTATTTTATTTTTTATTTTTCTGCTAAGCATCAAGCTATACTGTATATGCTTAGATGATTTCTATTCATATTAGGATGAATGTGCGTGACTGTGAAGACGAAACGGAAGTGGGGAGGAGGATCCACTTCCGTGTTATATTTTACTCATGATAGAGCTTCCGTTGCTCCAGACTGTATGACAGAAGCATTTGGAAATTGCGAGAGGCAACAGTCTGGCAATGTTTGTTAAGTTCCCCTCTCTCTCTCTGTGTTGTTTGTCTCAAGTGGAAGTGAGAGATGTTGTGGAGATTATGGACAGATGGGCCATGAGCAATTTTATCTAATTTTAGCATCAATCTTCTGTGGTGACTTCCTTTTCTATGCAAGTGTGAAGGCCTTTCTTCATGCTGTAAACTGACTATAGCAGAATATACTCTGTTTTCTGAACAAACACATCGTGGAAAGCATACAGAAATACCAGAGCTGTCTATAACAGTGTTTTGTCCATATGTCCCCCAAATTTGGCCAATATTTCTTTTTCTTTTTACAAAAGACGGAGTACTACTGGAGCATCCCCCTTCCCCCTATCCTTTCAGCATCAGACTTCCACATGGCTCCACACTGACCTCCAGGGAAGTATTGAATGCACAGGGAAGCCACATTTATTAGGCCAGAGAGGGAACCATTGAAGTATAGTCCCCTGGGGGGCATCGGTCAACTGTATGTAGGATGTAATGGTCACATGTGTATTAAGACATTGAATGCTACATTTAAAAGGAGTTAAATGGCTTATGGTACACGTTGACGATGTCATAATACAGGAACTTCTAAATGTCTGTCTCTAGCATATAGGACAAAGAACGCTTACTACACGTTTTAAAAAAAACACTTTGTCACTCAATGAAAAGAAAAATCCCTTTCTTTCTAAATCTGAAATTCCCACACCCACACATGAATGGAGCCCACCACGCTGGATGGATTCATGAATGATGTTCCAGGCTATAGCCTATATTGAAAGGCGGGCGATGTTGCCTGAATTCCTCGGATACCTTGAATATCAAGTGTTGCACGGTGTCTCAGATGATGTGCAGTTGTCTTCTCACCTATCAGTCAGGCTGACAAGCTTGACAGCCACCAAGCAACAGTGACATCATTACTTCATTGTAACAACATCGTCTAGGGAATAACGCATCTGTCTTGCTCAATGTGGACCGGCAGACATTAATTATGTGTCATCGACTCAGCATCGGCCCAGGACATGATTGTTAATTTATGCAGTGTATTTGTTGACAAACTTTTCACGTAGCTTTTGTTTTGCCTCGGCTTGTTCCCAGCAAGACAAAATGGAGAATACATTCTCAGCTGAACCGAACCATCTTCTCATCTGAGATTGAACGTGTCCATTTGTCTGCAATGTAGACTATTTATAGCTAAATAATGTGTAGGCAAAGATTTCTGTATATGAACTAAGCCTACATAGATATTAAAAAAATAAAATAACACATTAGTTGTTGAACTTCTTCTACATGGATAACATATACACCTGCATTTTGGACAGAAACCAGTAACCTTACTATTTATTTACTATTTAGGTATTTAGCAAATGCCCTTACCCAAAGCCACTTAAAAGGCCGAAATAAGAGTAACCAGAGAAAGCATGAAACTTAGGCAAACAGGCAAACAAAGGCAAACAGGTAAACATCAAGCCTAGCATCTGTCTCTAAACTACATGCAATCTAAATGTCAAAGTGACAAGAAGGGATGCAATGTGATGAGAGTGCAGTGCTAGTAGTCAGGGGATATTAATACAATCTGGGAATACATTTCTTACCAAGAAGTTTCTTCACCAATGTTTTTGTGTATTTGTAAAGGTGTCTACTAACATCCCACATTGGTTTATATTCAACCACCCTAGGGGAATTTTTGACAGCTGCTGAAAGTTGGGGTACCATACCATACCGTACCATACCATAAGGCAACATGTTCTAAATTTCATTATGCTTTAAGTAGCATGTGACGTGTCAAACTAGGGGTTTTCATCATTCTGAATCCATTCCAAGCATTCGTTTTGCACGAAAAACACTCCTTGGGCTTAAAAAGGCCATAGCCGTCATCACAAATGTGATGAAGTCAGCACATTTGGGCACATTTGGGCAAGTGTCTATGGCCGTTTTTAGCCCAAGGAGTGTTTTTCGTGCAAAACGAATGCTTGGAATGGATTCAGAATGATGAAAACCCCCTAGTTTGACACGTCACATGCTATTTAAAGCATAATGAAATTTAGAACATTTTGCCATATATTGGCTGTTGATGGTACCCCAACTTTCAGCAGCTGTCAAGAATTCCCCTAGGGTGGTTGAATATAAACCAATGTGGGATATGTTAGTAGACACCTTTACAAACACATTGGTGAAGAAATGTCTTGGTTAGAAATGTATTCCCAGATTATACTGATAATACTGATAATATTCCCTGACTATAGGGGAGTGAGGTAACGTTTGAGATCCTATCATACATTTGTGTGGGTTACTGTATGTGGGGCACAGCATTTATCAGTAAACACGATCTTATCCTTTGTGTCATTAAACTAGTTCAACTAGTGTGAGGACTTAAATGGCTTGGAAGCAAAGGAGGAGGCCTGCTACACAGCAAAACAATCAGTGTTAATTTACCCATTTGCAACTATAAGGGAGTATGGTTGCATTTGCATTGGAAACTTGGTATATCTTAGACTTTAAATCACTATTTTATAAAATTGGGACAATAGCCGATCTACAAGCTCACAATGTGTCCCTGATGTGATGCGTTGTGAGCTTGTAGATCTGATATTTTCACTACTTTTGTAGACACTCGTATGATGAAATAGGTCACTAATTTACAAAAACAATGTTGAAATGTGGAGACACAAGGTTTCTGCCCAACAGCAAAGAATTGAATTTTGTACACGCTCAGGCCTCAATTACAACTATACAACAATTTTGCATGCAAGATGTAAGCAAGTTGTAAGTGTCATGGCCGCCCCAATGCATTTCCAATGGAAGTCACATGGTTTGACACAACATTTTTGTTTGATTGATTGATTGATTGAAATATTTATTAACAGTTTGCCGAATTACAGTACATTTCAAGCACAAACTCAATACAAAGACTGTTAACTGTGAGTGGACGACCCAATTAAGCATTACACTTGTTTACAAGAGGGTCCACCTTGTTCAATTCATCAAAACATTTAGAGACGTACAAATAGAAACTTCTATATAGTCAAAGAACAGAACAGGAATTCATCATAAAGGAGGTAAAAAGGGAAAAGAAACATATACAGTGAGGGGAATAAGGGGTGGGGGGGGATTCAGATTTTACGGGGGCCAGTTTCGAATTGCAGCCGTCCGTAGGTGCCCTTTGAGAGTGGTTTTGAAGGAGTCAAGGGATTTGCATGTCTTAATGACTGTTGGTAGGGAGTTCCACATTTTGGTGGCATATAGGAGCGAAAATAATTTAGTCCCTTGTTTGTGCCGAATCTGGGTTGTACATGGTTCGTTGCACTCCCTCTGGTGTTGTGGGTGTGGACTTCGGGGGAGGGGGGCACAACACAGCCATCAAACAAAAATGTTGTATCAAACTATGTGACTTCCATTGGAAATGCATTGGGGCGGCCATGACACTTACATCTTGCTTACATCTTGCATGCAACATTGTTGTATAGGTGTAATTGAGGCCTCAGGCTTATGTTAACATGCAGGATTTGACAGTGTATGTCAATGGGGTTATCACAGGGGCACCCCCATCACTGTGTCTGCAAACTGTAACAAGTAGGAATTTCTCTAATAGAAGATCTGAAGAGGACTGAAAATCACATTCCTTTGGTTTCTGCTCTGATAATCATTCACACTTAGAGAGTTAGTCAGATTCCTGACTCTCCCAGTGTGCTAAACGCCTATGGGGCGAACTTGATCACATTCAAGCCAAGAGCTGATGAAATTTGCAGATTAGGTTACATTAGATTAGAGCAGTGCTTCTCAAATGTGGAGTTACGACCCATTTTGGGCCGTTTAGCTGTTTGTATGCGTAAATCTCTGTCTCTCTCTCTGAAAAATTCATAAAAGAAAAAAAATAAATAGCATTAGGATCACACATTTTTCAACATCATTTCAAGGTTAAAAGATTTTTTTTTTAAATTGTACTACTTAAAAAAAAGGGGGTCCTGGGGAGGACACCAACTTTATCATTTGGGTCTCCAGTATCTGTACTTTACTTTACTCTGTACATTTGTATTTTTGGATACTTAACTTTGGATGACTTTCACTCTTCTACATTTAAAAGACAAATATTGTAATTTTGACTCCACTACATTTCTAGGAAGGTATAAAATGTACATATAAATTAACCAATTAAACCTTATTTAAATTATACCATAGTGACAATAGCTGATCTACAAGCTCACAACACGACTTGCAATGCATATCTGCTATTTTCTCTATTATTATTTTCCCCCCCGACATTTCTGGACATTTCAATACAGCAATGCATTGATATTAAAAGAAAATGAACAGAAAGTGTAAGTTGTGCTTTTGAATACTTAAGTAGTTTTTGACAGAGCAACTTTCACTTTGAGTTGGCTAATATCTGACTATAGGAGTAGGCCTATCTATACTTTGACTCAATAGAGCGTCGCAGTCCCGCCCCCTACCATGGACCAGGAAATGATTCTCCGTTCATTTTCCTCATAGACATTTCAGAAAGTATTTATTTAAAGACGTTTACGCCGCGGACAAAGCCAACTCGAGTCGTGACAAATCATGACAACAAACACAATTTTTGGGGCCGAAAAAATAATTAGAAAGAAGAAAAAAACGGCAGGTTACAACACATTTTTTGTTGTTATTCTTCTTTGTAATTATTTGTTTGGTCCAAAATATTGTTTGTGTTGTCATGAGTTGTCACGACTCGAGTTGGCTTTGTCCGTGGCGTAACCGCCTTTAAATAAATACTTTTTGAAATGTCTATGGGAAAAATGCATTGGGATTCATTTCCTGGTCCATGGTAGGGGGCGGGACTGCGACGCTCTATACTGGGGTTGAGTACTTGGTCCACCACTGCACATTACAAATGTGCCCTTTCTGGGAATTTCATTCCCTGCCATTTTCTGCACGTCCCTGCCCAACAGACAACATGTTGTTTGTTCACTGACATCAAACAGTCCTACTCCCTCTACAAGCTGTCTGCATTCAAGACTCATTGTAGCTGGAAATGCAATTAAAAAAAGGAGATGGTGTTATACAAGGAAAGCCTTTATGAAATAAACCAATACGGCTAATGTGTTACTGTGTTCTGTTGGTCATCTTATCTGGATGCTGACTACAACTTTGCAAGCTTGATCGGCTATTATACCAAGAGTGTATAAGTGTACAGATTGAAGTTAACTAATTAAACGGGGTCCCCCTGGGGTCTATGCTTGGCCCTCTCCTTTTTTGCCTCTACACCAAGTTTGCCTCTTATGATGCCCAGGTAGGGACGTGTGGTTAAGCTTTACTCACGTCTATGTCGTTATCACGGAAACCAACGCAGATAAGGTCGACAATGTCTTAATACACAACTATGATCTTTTCTTGGCAGTCAGTCCTACCGATTGTATTCGAGAAACAAATCAGATTTTGCCTGCAGTCTAAACGCATCTCTAGACTCTCCCTCACAGTGAAGAGAGACGTAAAGGCAGTGGTTCTCAAAGTGGGGTCCGGGAACCCCCAGGGGTCCTTGAGGCGGTTCCAGGGGGTCCCCAGCAAAATGAGTTAATATACATGTATGATCAAAATCACTTTTACTTATTTAACTCTATTTTATACTTCAGATAGCTTGGCTCACGTTGTGAGTTTGTAGATCAGCTATTTTTATTTTCTTTAAAGAAATGAAAATGTTTGAGGACCACTGACGTGGGCGTGGAAGAGGGGCCCTCCTCCCATGCTTGTGTTGGTTGATGTGGAAACTCTCTTGTGACACCTGGGTCTCCTCAAGGCGTTGCTATGTGTCCCTGTTGCGTTGCCAAACCAAACAGCTGTTGGCAGGAGCGCATTTATTCTGAACAGTATGGTGGGAACAGAGTAACCCTGCCTGTAGCCCAGATGCACATTGGTTTCAAAATGCGGGAGAAACAGGTTTTGAATCCATGAGGTTACATTGGTTCCCGTGACCTGCACAGAGCAGCCCTGACTGTAGCTCAGATAAGCCAAGAAGTCCCTTGGCCCGGGGCGATTCCCTTTTGTGTAAGCAGTATATGTTTTGTGTCCAATTTTGGAGGCCTGGAGTCGAAATCCAGCTGTCTACCAAAGTACACAAATTCCCATCTAATTACCAATACACATTCGATAAGAAAAACACATATCTGCTACCAACTCTAGCGCTGTCAATTAAGTGTCAAGCTTATTACATAATCGCCTCATTGAAATTATTTGAGATAATCGCAATTACTTTGCAGAATCATCTGAATCGTTTCCATTCATCTGTATAAATGCAACTGTTGGTGCTAGATAGACTAGATCTCATAGTAGATTAGCTATTCTCTCTAGTTTGAAAAATGTATACAATTATTAAATCATGGTTTTGGCCATAATACATTATTGATTTTGATTATTGTCAGTCATGTCTTGGTATATTTTTGTTATGTTCAATGCCAAAAGCACAATTAAATCATGGATCGCAATTATGTTTATGACTAATCTCCAACTAAACTTTCACTAGGGCTGTTGTCACAGCCTTAGTGTCTGCTGAGTTATAGATATGAAACCTGTGTCTGCATGAGAGAAGTTGTTTTTCAGCGTTGTGCTTGTTAATGAGTTTGTCCCTGGGGGCCTCCTCTCCTTTTAAGTTGTGTGAAAAGCAAGGGGTTTGGCATTTCTCGTTTTTGAACCAAGTCCCGAGTTCCTGAAAGTTTGCACAAAAGCCTGTTGCCTAGCTGCATGAGAGGAGCCTTGCCCTGCCAGTCCTTGTGTGTGTATTTGTATGACTTGCACTTGTACCCTTGTGAGGACTCGGAGGCAGAAACATGTGGAAGATTTACCATGATCATGTAGCTTCTTGCACACCTTTCAGGGAACTAGCTCGGCTAGTTGGCTTTGCTAAGGGTTCGAATTTGTGTCTGCTTGTAGTTTCGGAAAGCATTAGGGTTAGGTAATGCAGTGGTTAAGGGTCAAGGATGGAAATTCAAGAATGGAAATGAGTGGAATGCAGTGGTGCAAAGTAACCGTGCATTTTGCCTTTATATTTTTTTATGGAGGGACAGACAGTAGGCTGACAGGAAATGGGGAGAGAGATGGGCGGAAGACATGCAGTAAAGGCCGTCGGGATCGGGAGTCGAACCCGCGGCACACTGCCAGACTGGATTACCAGCCAAGGTGCCTGGACCACTGAGCCATGGCCCAGGCCAGTAGATTATTATTACAAAAAATAAATATTAACCAAATAAGCCCGAATTTATATACTTCATATATTAAAAAATGCATATCTTTTTAAACATTTGAGTCCTTATGATTCACATGCCTTTTACTTGTAAAAGAGTATTTCTATATATTGTTCTACTTCTTCCACCACTGGTGGAATGTCCTCACAAGTATAGTAACCCAGGCAGACGTGGGTAACTGGGTATGGGTCTGTGTCGGACACATTTTGGAGAGTCCCCAGGAATGTGGCGGGGGAGAGGATTCCCCTGCTCGCTCGCTCACTTAATCTTATTCATTTTTCAGCATGGCGGGAGGGAGCCATTCAGATGTTACCACAGTGCATTAGCGCCCTATTCATCCGAAATGAAATGACCTCTGTAAAAAGCATGAGGAGCACATAAGCCAGTGCTGTTCTAGCACACTGGGAATTTTGGAATCTTAAATAGTATAGTGGGTCAATGCCCCTGAAGATGTGTGGTCTGCTTTCGGAAGGTTGACACCATTGATGAAATGCCTTAACTTATCATTCACAAGTCTGTGCTAATGACATACTATATACTGCTATATAAAGTTTGTTTTGTCATTCCACCGAGAACTAGCTCTTCAACAAACCACTTCAGAATCGATGTATTCACCAAGTACAGTCGTTAGGGGTATGTGGCTCGTTAACATTGGTGAAAGACATATTTACAACAGTGTATTACAGACATAATTATATACTAACACACGTTTACAGGGAACAGATTTAATTCTAATTCATGCCAAGTGCAATAAAATGACTTAATTACATAAATAGTACACCCTTCTTTTGGCACTTCACTACAATATACTGTAATACACATTTCTGACTTCGGCCTACATTTGACTGGGAGTATATGAATGGGCTATACACTGACACCACGGCGCGTAAACAGCGCCTCAAACTGTGACTCCGCCCACAAACGGGGGAAGTTGTGATTTTCGCTCGTTCACTGCAATGCAATTTGCAGCATTTTCAAAACAACATTGAGCAGAGTAGCGATTATCAAACGTATTTGCAATGCCATACGTTGAAAGATCTGTTGCCCGTGGACAAGGCACGCTACCTCCGCAAGTTAGATAGCATCGGCATAGATGTTTGTCCGTATGTGATTAAGGATTGGACCAAGTTGCATTGGCAGCCATAGAAAATTCCGGGGTAAATTCTTACCCCGGATGTGACGTTTTTGGGCGTTCCTGTCTAGCGTGGTGTCAGTGTATTGGCCATAGATAATATAATGATTATGAGAACGATATATTTTAAGTACTACTTAGGGCTGGAGGGCTGGGCAATGTGGAAATTTAAATATCATGATATTTTAGATCAAATACCTCGATATCAATATTGTGAGTCTGACGATAACATTTTTAAATTATCTGCATTGCAATTATGCATTGTGAGTTTTTAGATCACATTTTTTCATTATAAAAAAGGTATTAAATGCCATATCACAATATTACGATATCCAAAGTCCCAGATATCTATTCTCATATCACAATATCGATATAATATCTACATATTGCCCAGCCCTATCAGTAGTACATGTCTTCCTCTCTCCCTCTATTTCTCCTGTATTTCCAGGAATACAACTGGACAGTCATTAGAATAGCTGTCAGTGTAGATTAGTCTCCAGGGATTAGATCAGACATGCCTCTTCCTCCTCAGATTTGGGCTGGACAGTGTTTTCAACATCGCTCACATCCTCTGGAAAGAGTGCTGTCAGAATCCTGCTAGTCTCAGGTTACGTGTGTGTGTGTGTGTGTGTGTGTGTGTGTGTGTGTGTGTGTGTGTGTGTGTGTGTCTGGCCTTGTAACACAAGGGAGCTGCCACATTCGGTACAAGCCATGCTAAATCCTACTCACCTCTATATTATTAGCATCACCTAGAAAGCACTTAGAAACTAACTTGACATGAGGATTGTTTCAGATCATGTTTCAGTCCATTTTATGTACAATTATACTTATTTTCCAATTTGAATTACTTGTCAGGACAACTTTGGGTTTTTTCAACCAAGGTTCATGTTTTAGGTTGTTATTAGAGAAAGTAAAAGATGAGTGTTAAACTTTTTTCATTTGCTGCATTATTTCGTTTTAATGATTTTAGCTATTTCTGACATATAGTCCTACTAGACCCCATGAAATTATATCTGGCTCAAAAGATCACAGGATCTATTGAATGTGAAGGGGGAGGTGACAAACTGACATATAGCCTATGACACACAGTATGGCAGCCCCCTAGTAGTCAGTTGTTCATTCAGACACACGGAAAACAACTACTGTGGCTAGATGTAATTTCCTGGGGTCTAGTAGGACTATAGTAAATAATAATAAAATAATCGCCGTAAAACGTACGTATTAAAAATACATATTTAGCCATGTGTTCGAATGCCCCCACCCCCTGTCAAAAATAGCTAAAATCGTTAAACGAAAGAAAGCAGCAAATGAAAAAACAAAAAAACAAAACATTAACTCTTTATTTTCTCTAAAACATGAACCTTGTTTGAAAAAATAAATAATAATCCTTTAATTTGACTCATTTTAACAACATACAGTCCTCAGCGTCCTTACCTATGTCATAATAGGTGAAACGAAAATCGAAAGTAGATGAAAGATCGGAAATAGATCAACATTTGGCTACATTGGAAATAGATCAACATTTGGCTAAAATAGGCACACACTTTGTAAATGCATTGTGACCCGTTGTAAGCTTGTACTGTAGATCAGCTATTTTCGCTATTGACGTTCAACAAAATAGATAGGGTAGGGAAGTGGTTAAAGTTGCCACTCGCCACAAAAACTGGAAGAGGACGGGGGAAATTGACAGTGAACAGTTTGTGACCTTTGACACGGGTCCAACCATGTTTAAGCCCCAAAGAGCAGTTCAGGGATTAGGGGTACCTGTGCGGAACTGCAGCATTAATGGGAGCCTGCCATTGTACGGCAACATTAATCTGGTTAATTGAGGCCAAGTATTGGAAGGGCAAGACTGTGAGAACTGCAATTGCATCTACACTGTGTGTGTGTGTGTGTGTGTGTGTGTGTGTGTGTGTGTGTGTGTGTGTGTGTGTGTGTGTGTGTGTGCCGTGCGTGCGTGCGTGCGTGCGTGCGTGCGTGCGTGCGTGCGTGCGTGCGTGCGTGCGTGCGTGCGTGCGTGCGTGCGTGCGTGCGTGCGTGCGTGCGTGCGTGCGTGCGTGCGTGCGTGCGTGCGTGTGTGCGTGCGTGCGTGCGTGGTCTGTGTATGTGTGTGTGTGTGTGAGAGAGAATAATATACTGACTGGATTAGCAATAGTCACAATATCACAACATCTCTGTATGACATCACAAATTTGCAGAGACGTCTTGGCTACTCTCTGTGCAACATATGCAGTGTTGCGGTGTGTAATGTAGATGTAGGCTACACGTTTTGAAGTCTTATCAACAAGCCCTTGATCTATAGCTGCTAGATACGATGTTTTCCTTTTTTCAGTCAGGTCTTCAAAGTGCTCTGTGAAGCCATTCTGTGAATCTGTGTGCATTGGTAGAGGAGTCTAAAAGATTATGCCATAACTCAAGTATGAAAGCGCTGCGTGTCTTCTGAAGCAAATATGGCTGCCTTTGTTCTATACCTACAACGCACTACTGTTTTGCTTGTGTGTGTGGACTGTGGAGGAGCGGAGCATGGCAGGGATTACCCAAGACGCGGTTTGGGATTTAATAGGGCAATAACCACCACATGGGTGGATCATAAAATGTAATTCACTCGCTGTATACACTGCAAAAGTCAAAAGGCTCAGCACTCTATATGCCCAAATTATTGGCTGTACTGACAGCATAAATAACACATATTAGAGCTACTTCAATTATATAGTAAGTCATGTCGAGACTTGCTGGCAGCGTCTCTGTTTTATGTACATATCATAAAACAGTCACCGTGTGCCTCAGAGACTATGCCGGTGGACGATGAAAAGGAGACGTACCAGACTGAAAATATTTATGATATTCTATACCCGACGCACTCCTCTTTCCCTCAAGAGAAGAACCAGGTTTTTACAAAGGCAGTTTTTGTTCAGCCTTTATCCTGCATGAACCCTATCCATTTGCCGGAAATACAGTAGGTGAACATTTGGTGAAATATTGCAGATCTACAAGCCCACAATGCAAAACAAACGGAGGGGGCCAAATACAGACCCCTGGAGTATGCTAGTCAACAAAGTATTTAGGGTTTAAGACACGTGGTTAAGTCTTGTTAGATTGTATACAGTGAAATGCCACCAGTATTGGATTTTGAATTCCAGAGCAGCGGTCCCTCATGTGGGGTCCTGGGACTCTCAGGGTACCTTGGGGGAGTTTCAAATGGACCCTACAGGTCTGTAATTCTAATAATAGTGTACATTCGTACACTCTCATAGTTATGGGAGGCCTTGAAATTAAAACATTTGAGAACCACTATCAAAACAACATCAACATTGCGATATAAAACTCTATAGGCTATTGTGTGGGAATTTGGTTATTGTCGTGACAGCTCAAATGTTGTCTTTTCCTGGTCTTAAGGGCTACATTACAGTAAAGTGATAAAATACTAGACTGTTCAAGTTCAACTGAAATAAACTATTTGTATAGCTAGCCCTTAATCACTGTTACAGTCTCAAAGGGCTTACATTTAACAAAGGAAACGAACAACACCCGCCATGCCCTCAATCAGGGCAGGCAAGGAAAAACTCTTGACGGGAAAAGAAAGGAAGAAACCTCATGAAGGGTCACAAAAGAGGGGATCCCATTCCATGGCAGATAGGAATGCTATAGGTGCCGAGGGGGCAATATTCAAATGCAAGAGAGACGAACAACAGAACTGCAAGCTGTAGCTGATTGAAAAGAACAACCCCTACACATTTGGTCATCATGGTCATCATAGCCACGCATTTTTCCATACATTAGTCACCCTGAAAACATTGTGACATCATCATCATTCTGTTATTTGGTCAAGTAGTGATATTTGATTTTGTCAATAGCATTGTGCACTGCAGGGTCCCAGGCCTTCATATCAATGCTATGCTAGAGGTTACCTTTCACAGGCTCAAGTTCTTTTGTGACCTTGTGTCCTTATTTTAGGCATTCCAAAATGACCGAAGCTGACAATGTGTATAAAGTAAGTATAAAATAGGGCCTAACCACTTAAACCCTATATACTTCGTTGACTATGGATCTCCTTGCCTCCTCCTTTTTTCCCTCTTCACCATATCTTTTTGCTGAAAATATCCGTCCTACAAGCACAAAACATAATTGTGATGGGTTGTGAGATTGTAGATCGTCTATTTTAGCAGAAAAGCTGCCTATTTTCACCCTATAGCAGGCTATTATGACATGCCCACTTTGCCCAGATTAGGGATGCTAGGCTTGAGTGCTTAAGTGGTTAACTGTTATTAATTAGAACTTGACTACAGTCATATACTGTAAACAGCCATAAGCACAGCTAGCTGCAAGTAGTGTTACAAATTCACACGCCACCACAAACTAAACAGAGGGTCCTGTCAGAGCCAAGAGCCAGAGGATCCAATGAAATAGATGATGAAAGTTGATATCATAATAATTTATTTACACAGAACACCAAGAAGCCAGTTACAGTCGCTATATTTTGGGTTAGGGCCAATTTCACCAGGCACTTGTTAGGGACTACATGTTAAGAGTAAAACAAAACAAATCCCAACCCACGACACGAGAACATGAGTAAGCGCGGTAATGATTTCCACTGAAGCCAGGAGATGTCCGTCAGCCTGGCATGTTAATGGTTTTTAATGATGATGAGAGGAGAGATGAGACAACCGGTGGCAGTTTCTTCCTGTGAGTCACTCTCCTTCTTGCCCTGCGGTTAGAGCCCAACATTTACACAACAAAACCACACAAGTGTGTGTGGTGCAGCGTGCGGTTAGGATTGTGTTCACGAGGTCTTTAGGACGCTGTCATCGTTGGGCAGGCTGTCAATCTCTCGCTGCCTCTGCTGGCTGTATGTAGCCACAAATTAGAGCCCCAATGATGATGTCAGTGTTTCTGTGCCGACCCGATCACGTTTTCAGATCGTTTTCAGTCCCACTGATTACCGATGTTTTGACAGATATTTTAAGTGAATAAAGTTGATCAAAAGTCATAAATTCAAAGATGCGACACATTGTGAGCTTGTAGATCTGCTATTTTTGGGAGATCTTTGAAGAAAACCACTGAACGGTTTTGAAAATCTTCACCTATAATGACATGCCCAAAATAGCGACACCAGATTGAAAGTGGTTAAAATAATCTAAACACACCTGCCGCTTAATTGCCAACACCGATGTCGGTCTGTCTCTACCACAGATGGTACCAGACAAGACCGTGCACGGATTTAGTGTTCATAAAAATAGTTCTGATGCAGATGCTTAGGGAGCCTGTCATGAAATGGCTATAAAGTGGTTGTCAGGTTTATGTGGGGACGCAGCGTCATGGTTGAGGATTATCGGCAAAAGTACAGACTTGGGCAGAAATATTTTATCTCCATATTTCTCCCCCCCATAAATCAATGTTCATTATTTTGTTGAATGACAGTGTCGTGAAAAAGTAACAAAAATAGCAGATGCAGTTTGTGCGCCTATGACATGACAATGCTTAAAATAGGGATGCTAGGTAGAGAGCGGTTAAGTGTGTCTGTGGGTTTTATAAATATTTCCCAAATCAAAAGAATTAACAATAATGTGTGACTAAACTTAGTAAACTATACATTGGATCCATTGGAACATATTTCTTTCCATTTATGTTTTGGACGTACAGTACAAGGTCTTCGCCCCGGTGTGATATTAAAGGTATATTCAGTGGTTTGACTTAATCTAAATATCACTTATTTTTTCTTTTTTTCTGGATAATCCTCCCTACTATAGAGTGTGCTGACCATATAAGGAGTTCCTCCCTGTCCCCAGTGAGCCCCTGGGGTCAAAAAACCCTAGTTTCAGTTTTGGTGGCGGGTGGCAAAGCCTTCATCCAATCAGGATGAGAGAGGCCTTCCTCCAATCATGATTGGAGTGGGGGCGGGCGTTGGTGCACATGCTGTTGGCCTGTTGCACTTCCCCCCACTGTAGAGCGTGCATGTGCACATTTTGTTACCGGGGCGGACTGGGTGGTTTTCCAAATCACTCAAATCACTGAATGCTCCTTTAAATGTAATGTTACAATCTCTTTATCTCTCAGTTTGTGGTCACTGATCTTTCACCACTTGCGTAGTGTAATTTAACATCCATTTTGCCCAATGGCAAAGGCCTTTTTTGGGGCTTTCCTTTCACCATCATCATGCATTCCCCAAAGGCAGCATTTCCGTCCCGTAGCCATTGGTAACCATTCTCCAAATGGGCTGTTATTAGAAACTGGGTTCACAATGCTCGTCCCCCCCATGCTTTCCTGTTTGCCAGGCTACCAGGAGGAACACGTGCGGACATGTTATCATTCAATGTGCTTCCTGTTCTCTTCCAGGCCGCCGAGAGGATGAAGGGGAGGAGGACTCCTGGGCGGCGTTTTTTGGACATTCTAACTGCAGCACTCTGATCAGCGGCAGGAGTCTCTGATCGTCTCCAATCTCTTCAAGGGTCTCCGCGTTGGGCACCTCTCCTGCCTGAAAGTCTTCATCATGAGTTAAGAGGGTCGACGGACGGAGGAGCTCCCTCATAGCCTCCCCCTCCCTCCCTCCCTCCCTCCCCTCTCCTCTTCCGCCCTCCAAACATCTGGTGGCGGTCACGCAGCGTGTCTGGAGACAGCGTAAAGCGTCACCCTTGCGCGTGCTTCATGAGCCAGCAGGATGCGGCGGCGGTCCTCGCACTCTCCGAGCGCCTCCTCATAGCCTCGCACAAGGGCCATGCCGACAACGTGGTGCAGCTCATCAACAAGGGAGCCAAAGTAGCCGTCACCAAGGTGAGTGGAATAATACACTGAGTTGTGGCGAACGACAAATAGTTAAAAATACCGTTAGCCGATCTAGAAGTAGATCATTACAGTAGCCTATAATCAATGACATGCCCACATTCCTTAATCAAATATTTATTTTACATTTGAGATACAGGGCCAGGCAATGGCATCTTTGTATGAGGAATAAAATGAAATGAAAAGTGCTCTGTCTTGTCTGTCACATCACATGCAAAAGCAGAGACGTTTCTGTGGCTACGGGCTACCAAGGTGGGGGGGGGGGGGGGGGGGGGGAGTATTTTTAACCGGCACACATGTGCGTTCTTCGGCCATGCGTGCACAGAGAGCATTACATTCACAGAAAACCGCCCAATGATAGAACCACAGACCTTTTCATTAATTGTTAACTGTTAAGTTTAATTGAAGAATTTCTTAACGATCGATTAACTATTCACACCCCTAGTTCTAACCCACTTCAACTCTCATGTCCAAGCCAGGTTCCTACAAGGACACTCGCCTTAAATGGCCGAGGAGATAGTTACATCACATTCACATGTTTGGGCAATGGACCATTTGGAGTTGACATGTTTATGGAGGGTGAGATGAAAGGGACTGTTTGTGGCCCTGGAGTCCCGCACCTGGGCCACAGGGGGATTCTTTTGCTGTTCCAGGCTCTGTGTGTGTGTGTGTGTGTGTGTCACTTGTGTGAAAAAGGCTTTGTGAGTGCATTCCATCTGGCCAACAGCTAAAAGTCAGCTGTGTCACTATTACACAGCTGGCTGCACAGGCCACACTGCAGCCAGCCTGCATCTGTTTGTTTCATATTGGGTAGAAAATCAAAAGTGTAATTGATATTAAGCACTTTCAACCTTACGTCCCCATGTTGTGCATACATGTCATTATATAGGTGAAAATCTTCTAAAAATATTCAAAGAGAGCAAAAGTGCTCCTCGGAGCACAGGTCTCCGCCAAGTCAGGCAGGTTATTGTAGTTTATTATTAGGTTATCCAACGGTGCCGGAGATTAGCTGGTAACAGACGTAAGGAAGGACATACAGACACACACACGCACAACATATTCTTCGCCAGCTATCGCCTGGCGGAGACAACAATGTGGTAATGGTTTATCTTATCTTATCTTATATTCATGTCCAGATGCGCACGATGTGAAGTCATATGGTGCAGTTGCAACGTAACCTAAGATTGAACCTGAAGCAGCAATGCTAGAATGTGGGTCGATCCCTCTGATCTCCTCACTCCTTATCTTTACATACTCCAGTGTGATGCTCGCTCGTTCTCTGTAGTTTACAAAAAACTACTGTTTAATCACTTAAATCCTATATACTTTGTTGTACGTCAGATAGTGGAAATAAGGATTATATAGCTTACAACGCATTGCAATGTGAGCTTGTAAAGCTGGTAATTTAGATAAAGTTATCTATTTTCACTGAATGTTCTAATCTTATTATACAGTTATTATATTATACACACAGTATACACACAGTATACATATATATATATAAATATATATATATATAATAATAATTATTATTATTATTTATTTTCCTAGACAGACATAAGGATAGTCAGACAGACGGATGAGTCAACGGTTTAATTGCTGGCCACTACTGTTGCATATAGAATGCACCTGTTATTGCATTTTAGCAAGTAAAAGTAAAATAATATTCCATCTGGCTCCGTTCCATTCCGGTGGGTTTCGGTTCTGGCCTTGGTTTTGGCAGCAGGCCACCGTAAAGGCTTAATTCCCTCACACAGACTGGGCTGAAACATTCCTTTGCTTTGGAAGAGGGACGAAGAGGTTGTTTTGGGGGAAATCTACTGTGAAACTATCACATTTATTGATTGATTGAAATATGTATTAACAGTTTTGCAGAATTTCAAGCACAAACTCAATACAAAGACTGTTAACTGTGAGTGGATTCAGATTTTTACGGGGGCCAGTTTCGAATTGCAGCCGTCCGTAGGTGCCCTTTGAGAGCGTTTTTTGTCATCATGGCATGTGTCTGAGAAGCTGTCCTGTAGGCAGATAATGCGAAATACAGACAAAAGCTGAAAATAGAAGATCTATTTGAAACTAGCATGCAGTTGCTGAAGATAGCAGAATGGTGGTCTATGTGACATTTGTTTGGTTAAATTAAACAAATAGTTTTTTTTTTTAAAGTTAAAGCTCCAGTTTGTTCAATAGCAGGCGTTTCCCTGTCTCTTTAGTAAACAGAAAACACATTTCCGGGTGGGCCACCACACCAGTTTCATCCTGGCAGGAGAGAGAGCCCATCAGGTTCCATTTTACACTGTTCCAGTTCAACTGCTTATTGTTTTGTTTCATCACTTGCAATTTAATTTGTTATCCTGAATTCTGAATGAGTTCTCGCTCCTGATTGGTTGATATTGGTATCCTGATCTGAAAATGTATTTTCTGTTTACTAAAATGCTGTAGAGACGGGTAGACCCCTGTTTCTGAACACACTTTAGCATTGATTAGTGATTATTACTATGAGAATATACCGCCTTGTATAAATCAGGCTTAAAAGGGAATCATTTATAAAGCAGGAGAAACTATTAAACCAATTCACATTCTGCAATACAGTAAAATAAAGTCTGCACACTGTTTTTGTTTTGTCTAATATTTTTATCCCACAATTTTGTAACCCATTTTTTTTCACCCAGTGTCTCTATACTCCTTTCGCCAATCTGGGGAGAGCAACGGACTGACCTCATGCTCCCTTAAATGCATGATTGTCCAAGCCGCTATTTTCACCTGACAGTGGGGAGTTTCAGTGGGGAAGGAACACGTTATTCCAACCAGTTCCTTTTCCCCTCCATCAGGCACCCCGGCTGGCACCCCGGCTGGTTTAGAGACCATGATTACTGCATGTTTTTTGTGAGGGTACCTAGTACCTACCTACCTACCCTAGACTCTAGGGGAGCTGCCCAGAAAGGCCCCAGAAAGGTCTGCACACTGGTTAATTATGTCTGCTGTGTTTTATTGTGCTGAATGCGCTCTCGACAACAGCAGAGCATATTTAACCAGTGTGCAGACTTTATTTTATTTTATGTGTCACACTGCACTGTGCTGCACCTGGGCATTGAATTGGTTGTGCACTCATCGTTTTATGCATTGATTACAACTATTAAAAGCCACTACAATTTGTGACGTGTTCATTGAGGTGTCAAATATCTTCACAGCAGATTAGGCAACACAAAGATATGTCGGATGCAAACAATTGGATTGGTTGACGTTCATTAAAGACTTAACTGACAGTGCGGCTGTCTTCATTAGGAGATCCGTTATCAATGATCATCCCCGCCTCTTCCTCAAACAAGATTAGTAGCGCAAACAAAAGCTACACAGTTGCATGGACGGAAATAAGCATTTTTCATTCACTTCCCTTCTCAGCTGGGATCTCTAAATTGCTACGAGTCAAAATCTGCATTGTTAATAATAATCTCTCACCTTAATGAAAGTCTGAAAGTGTAGCCTATAAATGTACCTGACTCAGTACAACAGTAACAGTAACAAATTGGGGTCCGGGGCTGGGACGCCTCCCGCTGGCGTGACGGTATTTATAATACATTTACTTCTACTCCACTACATCACGGATCCAAATAGTGTACAGTTTTATTTGAAAATGTAGTTACTTTGTAGATTTTGATTATTATTACAAAACATACATTAACCACTTCATCTTAGCAATTTGAAAATAGCCGATCTATACGATGCGACGCATTGTGAGTATAAAGATTTTTATACATTTGAAAACTTGAAACAGGACATTCTGCATAATGACTACTTTTACTTTTGGTATTTAAAGTACATTTTGATTCCATTACTTTTGTACTTTTACTCAAGTACATTTTGAATTCCGGACTTTTACTTGTAATAGAGTTTTTGTATATTGCAGTAAAACATGCAAGTACTTTTTCCACTGGCAACTGGCAGTCGTCCAACACAGGCCCTGTGTAACTCAACCCGGGATCCACATGAATGCCAGGCAGAGCCGCACCGCACCCACAAACACCAACGCCTTCACTGAGATTATACACAAGGTGTAATGCAGTGGTTCTAACATTATCACGTCAAGCACCCTCAAATTAATATGTATTTGGCCACAGACCCCCATCTGAAAATACTGTGCCAGGGATTCACATAAGAGAATGTTTTGTGTGTGAGAATGTTTTCCAAAATGTTCAAAAATAGCCACACTACAAAGTCACAACATCATCACACGGTGCATAACGGCACATTGTGACTTAGATTGTCTATTGTCAAATAGCCAAAGTATAAATAGGGTTAAATTGGTTAAACAGATTTTGATGCTGACACACTTGGTTTAGTTATTCTATTAACATTTCGAGGACCCCTGTCCCTGGGTGTCCCCGGACCCCACTTTGAGAACCACTAGTGTAATGGCCCTGGGTCTTGTGCTCGATGTTTGTGGGAATATATACTTGATGCGTAACTAAAGAGTATTTACACTGGCTTAGCGGCGATTGTCTCAATCGGGACAGGAATGCCGTTTCATGTTTCAAGGGATGCTATGCACGCTGACATCCTGCTTCACCAGTCTCCTTTTATTTAGTTAAGTAGAGTCCATTAACTTGGATATGACGTTCAGGATGTCAGGATGTGCTCGGAGCACTTCATGCTAATCCTGTCAAGGAGAATTGTAATCTGGAGGGCATACGTTATGGATGAATTCTCTGGTGCTTACATTTGTACGTTTATACACCTCATACGCTATTTGTGCACGTGTGTGTGTGTGTGTTTATTTAATACACAGAAGAAAAGAAAGCTTACAGGGAGATGATACGGGCAGGGAGGAAATCCAGGCAGGTAATCCGTAAAAGGCATAAGGCACGTATCCGAAACAAGTGACAAGCGAAA
The DNA here is from genome assembly GCF_951216825.1 of Electrona antarctica. NCBI lineage: Eukaryota > Metazoa > Chordata > Actinopteri > Myctophiformes > Myctophidae > Electrona > Electrona antarctica. Next base: position 28,338,193 of record NC_136798.1, read on the forward strand.
ACAATAAACAAGAAGATAAAAAACAAACACTGAAAATAACATTGGATAATGCAGTACACAGAGAGCAAATAAGTGAAATGGGCTGGTATTTATTTATACTGGTAGACTTATTACTGCAGTTATACTCAACTCACCAACAACTAATTGGAAACAATTGCACGTTGGTACCGACAAGTCTTTTTTTTTTGCTTTTGTGCCTTTATTGATAGTTACAGTGAAGACTGACAGGAAAGAGGGAGAGAGAGAAGGCGAGATGTGCAGCAAAGGTCGTCATGAACGGGACTCAAACATGTATATATAGGCAAGAGCCTATATGTGGCATGCGCTGGGCCCTGGACCACTAGGCCAGCGGGCGGCCCCACAAAACACAACTTACAAAATAAAATAGAAAAGACAATCGAGCATTACTAGAAAATATACCTGAACACAACAGGCAGGAGGCATAGAGAGACCAAAGTGACTGTACAAAGGCAGTTCATCGTGATATACTGTACAGTATAGGAAGATAATAGGAAGATAAAGGTCTCAAGAGTTTATTGTCTCCACCAGGCCGAAGGCATGGGGAGAGAGTATGTTTTGCACTCCGTCCGTGTGTGTGTGTGTGTGTGTGTGTGTGTATGTGTCCGTCCGTCCGTCCGTCCGTCCTTCCGTCCGTCCGTTACCAGCTAATCTCCGGCACCGTTAACCCGGTCGATGCCAAACTTTGCACACACACTCCCTAGAGGCCAACGATGAACCTCTGCCCCGCATTTTCCAGAACGGCCTGTTATAGCGCCACCATGAGGCAGCTTTTCACATTTTTTACCTAAAACTGCACCGATCTGCGTGAAACGTTGCCTGCACACTCCCTAGAGGCCACGGACAAACCTTTGACCTGCATTTTCCGCATCTGCCTTTTATAGCGCCACCAGGAGGCCGACTTTTGTAAAACACATTTTTTTATATTACTCCTCCAGATTCTGTCCAAAAATCTCACAAATCGTTACACAGTATCTCTATGGTCATGTGCTCAAGTCGGATCTGTCCGATATTTCATATTCCATCCTAATTGGCTATAATTGGCTTTCACAGTTTGCAAGATTGCCCCGTTTTGAACAAAAGCCTCAAATCATGAACGCAGCATGCAATTTACGTGAAATCTTTCACACATTTTCTTACTAGGCTGAGGAATATATCCCACCCTTTTCACATTGGCCTGTTATAGCGCCACCAACAGGTTGATTTTTGCAAAACACATTTTTGGAACAAAATGCCTCAAATCATCCAATTGCCATCAAAGGCAAACATGTTTATATTACTCCTAAACATTTTGCCAAACATCTCACACAGTCCTATCCTCCTGGTGGAGACCTGTGCCCAGAAGGGCACTTTTTCTAGTTGACCCTGTTTTCTCCTTCAATTCACCCACAAATCCATGCGTTATTGGCCTATAAGACCAAGAGAATACAGGGCTTATCCCCTGCATGGTGGATGGTAACTAAGTACATTTACTCAAGTACTGTACAAGTACAATCACTACTTTTACTTTACTTACACTTCTACTCCACTACATCTCACAGGCAAATTTTTTTTTACTCCACTACAGTCATTTGAAAACTTTAGTTACTAATGACTTTGCAGATGTAGATAATCATTACAAAACATAGATTAATCAATTAAGTCCTATTTTTTACTTTGTCAATTTAAAGATAGTAGTTCTACAAGCTCACAATGCATCACATCACAGCACATTTTAAGCTTGTAGAGTGAAAGAAAAAACACATTTTGAAATAGTATTACATAATACTATTTATATATTTTGGTAGGTTAGGGTTAATACTTTTGTACTTTAACTTGAGTCAAATGTCAAACACAGGCTGAGTATCTTTATTGTGGTATTGGTACTTTTACTTAAGTAAAACAATCCGAGTACTACTTCCTCCAGCGCTGGATGCAGGGCTTATACCCTGCATGGCTACGTCACCAGATGCATGTGTGACATGCTGCAGCATGTGTACATATGGTAGATTAAGCAGTAGTATTTCAGTTCATGCTCATTGTTACAATGGATTACGCATGTTGAGCACTCTCGTGTCTTCAGCCATGACTAGATGGCAATATCTGACTCGCTTGCACACTGGAATACTGTTTGTGATACAGGCTTGGTAGGTCTTTTGCTGGAATGTGGTGTGTGTGTGTGTGTGTGTGTGTGTGTGTGTGTGTGTGTGTGTGTGTGTGTGTGAGAGTGCGTGCGTGCGTGCGTGCGTGCGTGCGTGCGTGCGTGCGTGCGTGCAAGGTTGGATTTTTACTGGGGTTGCCTCTGGTTTTGATATCCTCCCTCATTTGTGTTGGTGGTAGGCATATGTTTCTTCTGGTTATACTGAATTAAATACATGCATTTCCTTTTGGAAAATGTAAACTGTCTGATATGTATGTTTGCTATCTATGTTTGATACAATTTAAAATTATTAAATGATTATTATTTGTTCATTAAAATATAGTAAACATTGCTATTTGTCATACAAAGGGGTGTGTTTTGTCCTGTGCATTTGTGTGTGTGTGTGTGTGTGTGTGTGTGTGTGTGTGTGTGTGAGACATGTGTGTGTGTGTGTGTGTGTGTGTGACATGTGTGTGTGTGTGTGTGTGTGTGTGTGTGTGTGTGTGTGTGTGTGTGTGTGTGTGTGTGTGTGTGTGTGTGTGTGTGTGCGTGTGTGTGTGTGTGTGTGTGTGTGCGTGTGTGTGTGTGTGTGTGTGTGTGTGTGTGTGCATATAGCATCAGCTGATTGCGTGTCTTGCCTGTGTATTTGTGCAGTATGGCAGAAGTCCCCTGCACCTGGCTGCCTACAAGGGTCACATCGAGGTGGTGCGTATCCTCCTTAAAGCCGGCTGTGACCTGGACATCCAAGACGACGTAAGTAGCCTTGCCTTAAACCTTCACCTCCACGTTCCCTTCCTGCAAGCGTGTACCAATGGCAGAGAGGGTGATATCTGATACAGGCCATGTAGGGCTTATAACTGTTATCAACTATGAATTGATAAGGGAGTAGCTGATTTATAGGCACAAAATAACAGCGTGTTGTATATGGTATAGGAAAAAGCGGCCCTCGGGCCCACGCCCGGTGGCAGTGGCTTAGGAGGTAGAGCTGCCGTCTCGGAAAGGTTTAAGGTTTGATCTCCGGCTCCCTCTTGGCTGAATGTCGAAGTGTCCATGAGCAAGACACTCAAGTGCTCCCGATGATTGGTGAAGGTTGGTGGTGCCTTGCATGGTTTCCTCCGGCATCGGCTTGTGAATGGGTGAATATGAAGAACATTGTAAAGCGATGTGAAGGGTAGTACGTCATCTATTTTCAGCGATTTTTTGCCTCTTTTGACATGCCCAGAATAGGGACTCTATAGGGCTCAAGTGGTTAAAAATACTGCTACTACTACTGCTGCAGCTGCACACTTCAAATGTTTCGGCAAGCCCTCTTTTATTAGCTTGGAATGAGAGAACCTCTCTCACGGAAATCATCACTCTTTGCTCGTTCTCCCAGGAAACCTGGCCTGCTAAGTGTCACTCACTGCTTGGTAAATGGTGCATTTATATAGCGCCTTTATCCAAGGCGCTTTACATTACATTCACCCATTCACACACACATTCATACACCGATTGTGGCGGAAGCCATGCAAGGTACCAACCAGCACATCGGGAGCAATTTGGGGTTCAGTGTCTTGCCCAAGGACACTTTGACATGTAGACAGGAGGAGCCGGGATTCGAACCACCGACCCATGGATCATTGGACGACCTGCTCTACCTCCTGAGCCACAGTCGCTTGCTCTGCATGGACAGGGATTTACATTTATTTAGCCGTATTTATTTACACGCAGTGATTTTCTAATGTTTTAATGTCAAAGTTTGGTATGTATTAGGCCACGGATGCCAATTGGATAGGATGTTTGTAATCTCTGGGAGGGACACCAGTTTACACTGTCAAATCCTCAGTCCTAGTCATTTCATTCTGGTCCATGTGGTTCCATTTGCACACTTTGTTTGTTGTTGATTTTGCCACTGCTGCTTTCTTGTCATATGCTGATGAGTTGCTGATCTTGACGCGTGCAGTATGGCTATACTCGTCGCCTACCTTTTTTCACTGACAAAAACGAAATAAATACTATTAAAGCTATAATGATGACTAAAACTAAGACTAAATATATTGACCATTTTGTCAACAAAAACTAGACTAAAAAGTAAGGCGAACTAGTGGCGAAGAAATCTAGTAGAACTAAGACAAGTAATTTTATGTTTGGTTGCGCTCGGGTGTTGCACTTTGAAAATAGCAGATCTACAAGCTCTCACAAGTGTGAGCTTGTAGGTCCGGTATTTTCACAGTGCAACCATGTGTAAAATCCGGCATTATACGACACCATCAAGGCCCGCCAAAATACACTTTAGTCGACTAAATCAACTGTAGATTTATTTAGTCGACTAAAACTAGACTAAAACCAAAACATTTCAGATGACTAAAAAGGACTAAAACTAAATGGAAATGTATTCAAAAGACTTTGACGTAGCACTTGCTCTAGCCTCGGCAACCTTGCAGGTGTATGCAAAGGCTCAAATGATGTAATTTAGATAGCATAGCATATTACCGGTATGTAGACATATCATTCTATATAATAGTGTATACTTATAGTCTACTATAACAGTTCTACTGTTAGGTGGATGTTAGGTTCTTAGTAGGGGTGTAACGATATAGTAACTGCATCGAAAAATCGATTTTAATTTCAAGAATCGAAGTAGATCTGAAAACAGCAACATTGACTATGTATCGTATCGTATCGTTTTGCAATGGAAATAATCGGTATCGAATTGTTTTGCTATGCAATTGATCGATTGTATCAATACTACATTTTTGTGCATGGAATTTATACATTTTTAGAAGAAAAATTAGGGGTTTAATTACTTAATTTAAAATAATGTCAATGTATTTAATATAGTTACTGTATCGATTTCAAATCATTGAATCGTATCGGATCGCCATAATGAACCAATATCGTCTATATCGTATCGTCAACCATGCATCGTGATACGTATCGTATCGCTGTTAAAATGTATCATTACACCCCTAGTTCTTAGCTTACTTATGATGACTATTTCTATGTATGTGATGTATTACCAAGTGTTGTTCCTGCTTACCGTAAATCTCTCTGGAATAAGAGCGTCTGCTAAACGCCTAAATTGTATGTAAAGTGACTAAAACTAAATCAAAATGTGCTGTCAAAACCAGCACTGACTGTGTGTTGTTGTTTTATTTAGGGGGAGCAGACGGCTCTCCATCGGGCCGCGGTGGTGGGGAACAGTGATATCATCTCTGCCCTCATCCAGGAAGGCTGTGCTCTGGACAGACAGGACAAGGTATGTATCTACGCTCATACATACAGTCACCAGTGGTGGAAAAGGTACTCACATTTTTTCAAAGTAATCTTTGGGAAATACTCGGATACAAGTAAAAAGTCCAGAATTCTAAATTTACTTGAGTAAAAGTACAAAAGTATTGGTATAGCAAGTACCAAAAGTAGGAAGTACTCATTCTGAAGAATTTCATACATTTTCATTTTCAAATGTATACAAATAATTTGAAAATAGCAGATCTACAAGCTCACAATGCTAAAGATTTTGTACTTGTACTGTACTTTTGATTGTAGTGGAGTAAAAGTATAACATTTGCCTCTACACACGCGCACACGGCTGTTCTGTTGCAAGAAATGACAGGAATAGACAGAACTGGAAAGCCGTCAGAATGTCAGCTGGCATCGGAGCTATTTGACAAACTGTAGGGAAAACGTTGTGTGTATAATCTGTGTATAATCTGCTTAACCTCATTCCCTGAGCAGAAATACTTTGTAGTACATGATGGAGTAGTGTGCTTAGAGCGCTGCCTGCTCTCATTCTTACTGTGCCTTACACTTACAGTACACTGGTTTCTTTATTATTATATTAGGGGTCAAACCCAAAGGGCGAAGAATTCTGCCATTTTAGCAGTTTTGGCAGTTCTGAGCTATCGTTCTTCACGAAATTCGGCAATATGGTAGAGGGCCGTGAGGATCCCTCACAAACTGAAGATCACACTCATTCGTCAAAAGACCTTTGACCTTTAGATCTCCCGATGAGTAAATTGTTATGATTTGCTCGATCAACTTTTCAGCCTTTTTATTGCCACGCCAAAGAAAATCGCATTTCCATACATGCAAATGGAGTCTGACTCTGGTTACGTGACTACAGACGTTGAAAGACAATTAACCCCTTGTATGATGTATGATGATTTATGATCATAAAAAAACGCCATTGACAATGAAGGGAAAATGTACGTCATATTGTCCCTCATTACGTCATATTGTGTCTTTATTGTTAATGGCATTTAATGTTTGTTGGCACCGTTTGTTTTACATCACCATTACATCACCGTCCTAATCAACATGAGTTAGACTTTAATATATTAGCGCCCCTCACTTCACACAGGTGTGATTATTATTATTATTAACCAATTAAACCCATTTTATTGCCTGTCATACGATAACGTGTTGATCTGATCTTGACAATTCCTGTGCTGTTCATCTATTTGCTGATATATTCTTGATTACTGATACTACAATTGTATCCACTCTGTTGAGAAATAATATATTCCTGCAAAGTTGCAATAATAAAAACCTTGTAACCTTGAACTCAATCAATGGACACTGTTCAGTTCAGGAAGCCACAGACTCGAATTGAATTTTCTTTTTTAAATAAGTTCCCAAAATGATTTCAGAAATGATTACAGATCCGAGTGGAGCTGACACGGAGCTGACACGGTTTTAGACCGAATTACATGAAATGGCATGTTTTCACCTCGATGAATAAAGTAATCCATGAACACTCAAACCATTCAGTCCACGGAGGTTTGATGCGTTTTGTGCGTGCGTGCTCTATCAGCTTTCACTTGAACTGACGGGGAAATGGCCTAACTTTGTTCCCCCATATATTGAGCTGCAGTAATCTGATTTGATCCCTGGTCAGCCAGTCACAGCAGCACTTGATCATTCCTAGCATCCCGAGCCCCTGCTGTTTTGACACCTACTACAGCCAGCATACATACAAAGAATGATGATTGTTGTGGATTAGCTTGTCCGACACATTGAGAGAGAAACTGCAGATTGTGCAGAATGGTCATTGCGGCGAGAGGCAAGCATGCAACTAATACAACGATTGCGCAACAAAATGGGAACGGTGTTAACCAGCGCTGGGTCGGGATTAATAAATAAATAAATAAATAAATAGACCAGTCATCACCCAATAGTGTGGGGACATTCAGACCCTTCTGACCCCCCCCCCCCCCACCCCCCCTACGGCGCCTATGTATGCTATATTCATTGCTAATTCGTAATGGCTTCTTTGTAATTCTGGGTCCTGGGGAGACAGCATATTAGCCTTTTGGGTCTGGAGCTGAAACAGTTTGTGTGCTTGGCAGTGGAGTGTTTTTAACTGAGCCTGTGCTGTGACAGGATGGAAACACTGCCCTGCATGAGGTGTCCTGGCATGGCTTCAGTCAGTCCGTCAAACTGCTGGTGAAGGCTGGGGCCAACGTCCATGCCAAGAACAAGGTAACTCTACAGCTACTATTTGTTGACAAAAACAAATAAATAATTTTTAGTAGGATGGACACCGATAATGACGATCGATAATGTCACGATATTATGGTGCTTTCAGAAGACTTTTTTTTTATATAATAAAATGTTGAGAGACCATTAGTAATGTAGTAATATGATGACCAAACCTTACTCTTATGCAGCCTTTAAAGGGAAACTAGGTAACATTTAGCCTTTACATGTATATAAATATTTTAGCCCTCATGTCCCTCTATCAGCCACTATATTAGTGTGTTGGTGTGTTTCCCTGCAGAAAGATACATCCCTCTGGCTGTATTTTCACTGTTTATGTTGACATTTCCACTGTTTATGTTGACATTTCCACTGTTTATGTTGACATTCGACATTCATCCCTTGCAGGGACGTGTTCTGCCAAATGGATTTAGTTGGGTGGCAATGTTAATGCACTCTGTCTTTACTTTCATTCCCTGATCTCTCATTCTGTCCATTTCCCTGCCTCTTGTCACTCTAATTTTGTGTTATCCCTTTCCTCCACCTCTCCTTTCTTTCATCGTTATGCTCTCTCCTCCATTCTCTCTCTTTCATCTCTCCTGCTGCTGATTCCTTCTTTCCGTCCTCCCTCATCCCACTCCCTTATTCCCACTCTCTCTTCTCTCTCCCCCTCGTCTCTCTCTCTCTCTCTCTCTCTCCCCCTCTCTCTCTCCCCTCTCTCTCTCTCCCCCCCTCTCTCTCTCCCCTCTCTCTCTCTCTCTCTCTCTCTCTCTCTCTCTCTCTCTCTCTCTCTCTCTCTCTCCCCCTCGTCTCTCTCTCTCTCCCCTCTCTCTCCCCTCTCTCTCTCCCCTCTCTCTCTCTCCCCCCCCTCTCTCTCTCCCCTCTCTCTCCCCTCTCTCTCTCTCTCTCTCTCTCTCTCCCCCCCTCTCTCTCCCCTCTCTCTCTCTCTCTCTCTCTCTCTCTCTCTCTCTCTCTCTCTCTCTCTCTCTCCCCCCCTCTCTCTCTCCCCTCTCTCTCCCCTCTCTCTCTCTCTCTCTCTCTCTCTGTGTCCTTCCCTCAGGCAGGAAACACAGCACTCCACCTATCATGTCAGAACGGACATGCTCAGAGTGCCAAGGTGCTGCTACTGGGAGGCTCCAGACCTGACAGCAAGAATCATGTAAGTTTTATGTACTGTAAAGCAGTGGTTCTCAAACGTACATTTCGCGATCCCCTGGATCCCACTTTGAGAACCACTGTATAGTAAGGCCTGTTGTCAGGAGAAGGCAACAGACCTGATTGTCAGTACCAGTATAAAATGTTTGTCATAATGGTCAAAGTGTCCTCAAGCAAGGCACTGAACCTCTCTCTGGATCAAAACATTACCAACATGACCAGGCTATATGTACCAAATATTTTAACTACTTAAACCCTAGTTACTCCCCCAGGGGTCTATACGATTTCCCTCTACACTAAACCTCTCTGCTGAATGTTCGCCTTTTTTCGCCACATCTGTTTTGTTTAGGCAAGCAGCCTTATTGCTGGTGTGGAGCAACCTGTCACACTTAGTCAGGGATGGAGATTGTAGACACAGTGCAATTTCTTTAAATATAGACTTCATCATTCATGAACACTGCCTTACCAAGTATCTGCAGCAATCAGGGGCTCTGAGCAATGATGGGTTATGGACCAGTCTAAGGACTGAGTGAATGAGTCAAAGGCCAGCGTTTCTCTAGTCCTGGCTGTGCAAATGTCTGTCTAAGGTAAACTGGGAATGGGATCAACTTGTTTTCGGATCTGGTCTACAGTGGATATAACATTGCGTCACCAGGGGGCCGGAAACAAGAGCACCTGTGCTCACCCAAAATGATTCCCCTCCTTCAGAGGTGTCATAAATGTAGGGCCTACTCATAAACCTGCGATGCAGTACAGGTTAGCTCATACAAATAAATACAAAAATCACACCCGTGTGAAGTGACGGGCACTCTTATCATAGTACATCCTCATGACGTAACATGTCTATTTGCTCAGACACTGACGTAAAATTCTCCATCCATTGTCAATGGACAACTTTGCACTACACAACTTTGTGTAGTGCGAAAATAGACACTAAGACGATTTGCTTAGACAGATATGACGTAAATGTTCCATTCATTGTCAATGGGAATTTAATGTTTGTGTAAGATGAAAATCTACACTAATAGCTAGCGCCCCTCAAAAAAGAAAAGGATGGCATACCATTTACCAGGCTACTCGATTTGGCATTCATTTGTGGGGGGAACAATGACATTGTGACACCCATAACCGGATACTGGCGGGGAGTAGGCCTGGCCTAGACCGCATTACACTAGACTGTTACTAGCTGAAAAAAACAAACAAAAAAACAGTTTTTCCTGGTGAGACGAGGTTGATCTAAGGTAAAAAAACAAAACAATTTAAAAACAAACGTGAAAATTCCTAACTATTCATCCATAATCCAGGTTGACAGCTTCCTCTCCACAGCCCGCTGAACACACGGTACCTCATTAGAAAACACCTTGTGGTGCATCTGCACTCCAAACACTGCCTCTGCTCGCATGTATGGGGGGGGGACAAATCGATTCATTCAAAGGTTTTTTAAATTAAGTTTATTTATTTTTTAAGTCAGAAAGACTGACTGATGTCATTCACTGCATTGAAGCGTAATAGCGTATGATTCAATTATCCATGGTATGGTGTATACAAGTTCTAGTATAAACAAAAAGCAAAGCAACTTGGGGGGGTTCCATTTGCACACTCTCAGAGTTAAATTAAGGATTTTACATTGAAGATTGGGATCCAAAATGGGGGTCTGCGGCCTAATGCATGTCAAACTGACTGGGGATCGTTGAATTAAAAAGGCATCACTGCCGCCCACAGTGCTGGCCACACCCCCTGTTGCGACAGCTGTGTGGTGTTTTGAATACCTAACCATCGCTAATGAACCACATTCCACCTGGCATCCCTATTGATGCCTCTGTCTGCCAACAGCCGTGGGCCCGTGGCTGGAGGCATGTCTGTCCCAACCTCGTGAATGCCGTATGTCACGCCTGCAGGGAATTTGGTACAAACGTCCACTCAGACTCAAGGGTGAAGAAGTATGATTAGAAGTAGGAGGCCAAAGGTTAAGTGCACTGTTCATTAAATACCTTCATTCCCTACATATAATAATGGATTGCATTTTTATAGCGCCTTTGCACTACGTGCTTACTCAAATCGCTTTACAATGGTCCAATGGTCCATTCATTCATGCATTGGGAGGTGAAGCGGCATACAGTCAAGGCCAGCGTCCTCACTTGGCACATTCACACACACCAATGGTGGCAACCACTGGATATATAGTACGGTATATAAGTCTGGATAGCTATGGATGTAACTGCAACTGGTTGGCAGAGGCATACAAACATGATGCGTTTTTTAAATTTTTCATCGTTAAAGAAAATAATTCTCAAAACACCTATAGGCCTATATATTAAATGTACAGTATATATGCTACACTGGTGTCAAGCACACGACACGTCGCTTGAGCTTCTAAATCAGGTATTTTCGCTGTGTGACACCATCATCTGACATCATCTAAAAAATAAAATTCAGGCTTTTGTTTAAACTACCTTCAATCTGCCTCAAACAGAAGCAGCACCGGCTGGGTTGTAATAATGGCATGGCTTACCTGTGAATCCCTCACGTCATATTGATGGCATCATTCTTGCGACGTAGAGGTTCTCGGTTAGATCTCCAGCTACCCCTAGGCATCTAAGCAATCTGAGACCGTGTAAAGACCAGATGTCGATGTTTACGCTCCTTAAAGGGTAAGACCACTTTTGTAGAGGTTTGGGTTGTGTAGTTACCTTGCCATGATGTAACTCCAAATGTGGACAAGAAATCAAAAATAATTTCTCCAGTGATTAGAAATTGATAATTCAAAATATGCTCCTCATTGACTTACATTGTACGCTGAAACAGCTCTCAAAGTCACTCTTTTAGTACGTAAACAAACACAAACAAAGTTGTTTCAGACAATATAGAGCAACACCAAAACTCATGTGGTTTTATTTCTTCATAAAAATGTTAACTTCCTGTTGATTTGTCCATTTTTATTCAGAAGAAAACCCGGACTGGATCCATGGATCCGGATCCAGATCTTCATATAGTAAAATCAACAGGAAGTTACCAAGAAATAAAACCACATGAGTTTTGGTGTTGCTCTATATTGTCTGAAACAACTTTGTTTGTGTTTGTTTACATACTAAAAGAGTGATTTTGAGAGCTGTTTCAGCGTACAATGTAAGTCAATGAGGAGCATATTTTGAATTATCAATTTCTAATCACTGGAGAAATTATTTTTCTTGTCCACATTTGGAGTTACATCATGGCAAGGTAACTACACAACCCAAACCTCTACAAAAGTGGTCTTACCCTTTAAAGACCTAGTGAAATGAAAAATATGTTTTTCACACTTTTAGAGCATATCCGTGCTCATCATATGGGCATACCAATGCCAAAACAATGGGAAAATGTCAATGTTTGTGTATTTTTGAGGGTACCCGGAGCGGCTATGTCCAGCTTTGAGGGTTTGTGTAAACACAAACATTGTCCTAACACAAACATTGAATGCCATTGACAATGATTGGCCAGTTTTGAATGTTTGTGTAAACGCAAACATTGTGTAAACACAAACATTGAAGACTAAAGTGAGGACGCAAATTGTGATCGGCCAGAATGAGATGATGTATGATGATAAAAGCGCCCCTCACTTCACACGGGTGTGATTTTTACATTAAAAGTCCATAAAAAGACAATTTTAATTACTTCCCACATGTGAACGACAAACGTGCTGCGTGATGACGTTCAGCTACTCTTATGAATATAAATTAATCTTGATTGATTTCATTCACCTGTTTGATTCGCATAGCTGTACGTTCCTCCAAACACAGCTGATCTACTCCGTTTTTAATATCATTCAAGATGACATCCAGACAGTGACTCATTTTAAACTGAATCAGCATGCTAAAATATGTATCTGAAAACATTATAGGTTAGAAAAAAAGCCAGTAGTAGCAAACATGCATTCACTGGCTGTCTCTTTCACTTGTAAACAAACACTAGCTCAATCACTGCACCTGTGTGCAGCAGAGCTACTAATAGCCTGAAGGGATCTAACGCTCTGATTGGTTCAGAAATGTGCAGGCTTCCGTGTCAGACTGAAATAAAATGACCGAAAGAACCATTGCAGTCCTCCTCGATCCCGTGGTGGTCTTTGTTTTCATTAGGGACCAAGAAGTCACGCAGTGACTTTGGTCACTCTTTGTTTTTGTGTTTATTTTTCTTCTCCTTCTTCTTCTCCTTCTCCTTCTTCTTCTTCTTCCGCCAAAAATAGCTGTTCTGACTGAATGGTGCAGTCGGTTTTCGCGAAACGCGGTAATCTGGTAGAGGGCCATGCCAAACGGTGAATATGCGACGCCCAAGACGATTGGCCAAATGGTGGCGCTATAGCGCTCAATTGAAAATGCTAACTTTGAACGTGCATAGCTCATGAACCGTTTGACCGTTGGCAATGACACTTTGATACCCATATGCGTCTCCTCGTGCTGAACAACTTTCGTGTTCTGACTTTTGACCTCTGACCTTTAGATCACCCGCCATTTTGAATTATATGATCAGTACTTTATTTTATTCTCCTTCTGCCAAAAATAGCTGTTCTGACTGAACCGTGCAGTCGGTTTGCGCAAAACTTGTCAACATGATAGAGGACCATGCCAAACGGTGACTATGCGAAGCCCATCATGATTGGCCAAATGGTGGCGCTATAGCACTCAATTGATGCAAAACTTGCAAAACTTGCAAACTTTGAACGTGCATATCTCATGAACCGTTTGACCGTTGGCAATGACACTTTGATACACATATGTGTCTCCTCATGCCGAACAACTTCCGAGTTCTGACTTTTGACCTCTGACCTTTAGATCACCCGCCATTTTGAATTATTTGAAAAACAGTTCAAATGTAACTCCTCCCAGAATCTTTGCTCAAAATGCACGAAAACTTCTACACGTGAACTTTGGACCTATACGGACAAATAATCGTAGCACATTTTTGTTAAGTGAAAAAATGAAGTTTTTATGAGCCAATGAAAATTGCTGTTTTGTGAAAATTATTCTTCTGCCTCTAATACACACACATGCTTATGTCACTTTACTATGCGAATCCCATCATGATTGGCCAAATGGTGGCGCTATAACACTCAATTGATGCAAAACTTGCAAACTTGCAAACTTTGAACGTGCATATCTCATGAACCGTTTGACCGTTGGCAATGACACTTTGATACACATATGTGTCTCCTCATGCCGAACAACTTTCGTGTTCTGACTTTTGACCTCTGACCTTTAGATCACCCGCCATTTTGAATTATATGAAAAACAGTTAAAATGTAACGTCTCCCAGAATCTTTGCTCAAAATGCACGAAAACTTCTACACGTGAACTTTGGACATATACGGACAAATAATCGTAGCACATTTTTTCTAAGTGAAAAAATGAAGTTTTTATGAGCCAATGAAAATTGCGCGCGCACGCACACACACACACACACACACTAAAGTTTATACTGAATGATGTTACTGTTTAGAATGAGTCAACTGACTGTGTCTGCATAGCTCAGTTGGTAGAGCTCTCGCCGTTGGACCACAAGGTTGTGTGTTCAAATCCCGGTAAAGACAACTCAGTGTATCCATTGTGTGCTGCAAGATTTGTGATGACTCAACTATATAAATATTGAAGTAGATTACATTTGACCCATCAGGCACTAGGACATGGCATCACAATAATAGAGATACTAGTAACTGAAATAGTGTAATAAGTCTCATAGTGTAATAAGTGTAATAGTGTAATTGTGTAATATTGAAATAGTGTATTGAGTCAAATTTTTTAATAGTGTAATAAGTGTATTTAGTGTAATAGTGTAATAGTAGTGTAATAGTGTAATAAGTGCAATGTGTAATACCGTACTGTACTGTACCATACTGTGCTGTACCGTATTGTACCATATGGTACTGTACTGTACTGTACTGTACTGTACTGTACTGTACTGTACTGTACTGCACCGTACTGTACTGTACTGCACCATACTGTACTGTACTGTACTGTACTGTACCATACTGTACCATACTGTACCGTACTGTACCGTACCGTACCGTACCGGGACATGTTATGAGCATGTAGATCTGCTAATTTCTAAAAGTCTGAGTACTTATGCTGAACTAACACTGAATGATTTTCCTGTTAACAATGGAGTAACTGATTGTCTCCGTGTAGCTCAGTCAGTCGAGCTCTTGCCCTTGGACCGCAAGGTTGTTGGTTCAAATCCAGGTACCAACAACTCAGCCTGTGAGTCTCATTTGTGCATATTGTTGAACGCCCTGTGGGCCATATCAGTGAGATCAATAACTTTAAAGACTGGTGTGATAATAGCCACCTTATGTTAAACTCCACAAAAACTAAAGAGATGATCTTCAATCCAAATCCATGGTTATGAACGATTGTCTGCCTAACACACACACGCATGCAGCCACGCATGCAGCCACGCACGCACGCACGCACGCACGCACGCACGCACGCACGCACGCAGGCAGGCAGGGGCAGGCAGGCAGGCAGGCAGGCAGGCAGGCACGCAGGCAGGCAGGCAGGCAGGCAGGCAGGCAGGCAGGCAGGCAGGCCGGCACGCACGCACGCACGCACGCACGCACGCACGCACGCACGCACGCACGCACGCAGGCAGGCAGGGGCAGGCAGGCAGGCAGGCAGGCAGGCAGACAGGCAGGCAGGCAGGCAGGCAAGCAGGCAGGCAGGCAGGCAGGCAGGCAGGCAGGCAGGCAGGCACACACGCACGCACACACACACACACACACACAAGACATGCCTAAAATGAGGACACACCTTCTTGTTACCAAATCACTGCATGGTTTTACTGTTTACAATATAGTCACTGATTGTCTCTGTGTAGGTCAGTCAGTAGAGCTCCCGCCTTCGGTCCACAAGGTTGCGAGTTCAAATCCCGGTACCGACAACTCAGCTCGTTGGCCTCATTTCTGCAAGTTGTTCTCATTGCGCATTGTTCTTCTTCTATCTTGGTCCCGCTTTATCGCTGCTTGCAGCTATATTTTTCTTCTTCTCCTTCTCCTTCCGCCAAAAATAGCTGTTCTGACTGAATGGTGCAGTCGGTTTTCGCGAAACGCTGTAATCTGGTAGAGGGCCATGCCAAACGGTGAATATGCGAAGCCCAAGACGATTGGCCAAATGGTGGCGCTATAGCGCTCAATTTAAAATGCTAACTTTGAACGTGCATAGCTCATGAACCGTTTGACCGTTGGCAATGACACTTTGATACCCATATGCGTCTCCTCGTGCTGAACAACTTTCGTGTTCTGACTTTTGACCTCTGACCTTTAGATCACCCGCCATTTTGAATTATATGATCAGTACTTTATTTTATTCTCCTTCCGCCAAAAATAGCTGTTCTGACTGAACCGTGCAGTCGGTTTGCGCAAAACTTGTCAACATGATAGAGGACCATGCCAAACGGTGACTATGCGAAGCCCATGACGATTGGCCAAATGGTGGCGCTATAGCACTCAATTGATGCAAAACGTGCAAAACTTGCAAACTTTGAACGTGCATATCTCATGAACCGTTTGACCGTTAGCTATGACACTTTGATACACATATGTGTCACCTCATGCCGAACAACTCTTGTGTTCTGACTTTTGACCTCTGACCTTTAGATCACCCGCCATTTTGAATTATATGAAAAACAGTTCAAATGTAACTCCTCCCAGAATCTTTGCTCAAAATGCACGAAAACTTCTACACGTGAACTTTGGACCTATACGGACAAATAATCGTAACACATTTTTTCTAAGTGAAAAGATTAAGTTTTTATGAAGCAATGAAAATTGCTGTTTTGTGAATTTTTTTCTTCTGCCTCTAATACACACATATGCTTATGTCACTTAACTATGCGAAGCCCATCACGATTGGCCAAATGGTGGCGCTATAGCACTCAATTGATGCAAAACTTGCAAACTTGCAAACTTTGAACGTGCATATCTCATGAACCGTTTGACCGTTGGCAATGACACTTTTATACACATATGTGTCTCCTCATGCCGAACAACTTTCGTGTTCTGACTTTTGACCTCTGACCTTTAGATCACCCGCCATTTTGAATTATATGAAAAACAGTTCAAATGTAACTCCTCCCAGAATCTTTGCTCAAAATGCACGAAAACTTCTACACGTGAAATTTGGACCTATACGGACAAATAATCGTAGCACATTTTTGTTAAGTGAAAAAATGAAGTTTTTATGAGCCAATGAAAATTGCGCGCGCACGCACACACACACACTAAAGTTTGAGTACTTATGCTGAACTAACACTGAATGATTTTCCTGTTAACAATGGAAAAGATTGTCTCTGTCTAGCTCAGTCAGTAGAGATCTCACCCTTGGACCACAAGGTTGTGTGTTCAAATCCAGCTACTGACAACTCAGCTTGTCAGTCTTATTTGTACATATTGTTGAACGCCCTGTGGGCTATATCAGTGAGATCAATAACTTTAAAGACTGGTGTGATAATAGCCACCTTATGTTAAACACCACAAAAACTAAAGAGATGATCTTCAATCCAAATCCATGGTTATGAACGATTGTCTGCCTAACACACACACACGCATGCAGCCACGCACGCACGCACGCACGCACGCACGCACGCACGCACGCACTCACGCAGCCACGCACGCACGCACGCACGCACGCACGCAGGCAGGCAGGCAGGCAGGCACGCACACACACACACACACACACACACCAAAGTTTGAGTACTTATGCTGAACTAACACTGAATGATTTTCCTGTTAACAATGGAGTATCTGATTGTCTCCGTGTAGCTCAGTCAGTTGAGCTCTTGCCCTTGGACCGCAAGGTTGTGTGTTCAAATCCAGCTACTGACAACTCAGCTTGTCAGTCTTATTTGTACATATTGTTGTGGGCTATATCAGTGAGATCAATAACTTTAAAGACTGGTGTGATAATTGCCACCTTATGTTAAACACCACAAAAACTAAAGAGATGATCTTCAATCCAAATCCATGGTTATGAACGAATGTCTGCCTAACACACACACGCATGCAGCCACGCATGCAGCCACGCACGCACGCACGCACGCACGCACGCACGCACGCACGCACGCACGCACGCACGCACGCACGCACGCACGCACGCACGCACGCACGCAGGCAGGGGCAGGCAGGCAGGCAGGCAGGCAGGCAGGCAGGCAGGCAGGCAGGCCGGCACGCACGCACGCACGCACGCACGCACGCACGCACGCACGCACGCACACACACACACACGCAGGCAGGGGCAGCCACGCATGCAGCCACGCACGCACGCACGCACGCACGCACGCACGCACGCACGCAGGCAGGGGCAGGCAGGCAGGCAGGCAGGCAGGCAGGCAGGCAGGCAGGCAAGCAGGCAGGCAGGCAGGCAGGCAGGCACGCACGCACGCACGCACGCACGCAGGCAGGCAGGCAGGCAGGGGCAGGCAGGCAGGCAGGCAGGCAGGCAGGCAGGCAGGCCGGCACGCACGCACGCACGCACGCACGCACGCACGCACGCACGCACGCACGCACACACACACACACACACACAAGACATGCATAAAATGAGGACACACCTTCTTGTTACCAAATCACTAAATGGTTTTACTGTTTACAATATAGTCACTGATTGTCTCTGTGTAGGTCAGTCAGTAGAGCTCCCGCCTTCGGTCCACAAGGTTGCGAGTTCAAATCCCGGTACCGACAACTCGGCTCGTCGGTCTCGTTTGTGCTTGTTGTTCTTATTGCGCATTGTTCTTCTTCTATCTTGGTCCCGCTTTATCGCTGCTTGCAGCTATATTTCCTATTGTTTTCATAAGAATAAGAACAACTTTGTAATGGGAGATGCTGACAGATTCAGCTGCAGAGCTCTGAATCTGTCTTGAGAGATTAGTGTAAGTGTCCTTGAGCAAGACACTCAACCCCTAACGGCTCTGTCCTGATGAGCAGGATGGTGACTTTCCTCTGCCATCGGTGTGTGGGTGAGTGTAATGTACATGGTAAAGTGCTTTGGATTAAGGCCATATGAATGCACCACTTAGACAGCTCGCTCCATAAAAACAAAGGACCCACCCAAAGTCTATTTTTGTTCCCATAGCTCTGTTGTCATGCTGAATGATCTCAGACATATAGACACCCTTACATTTAAACAACCACAACACAGGTTCCCTCCAGCCCACAACCACGAACAAGCCAGGTTGGCGCCTGTTCAACAGGGAGCGGAACTGGGAGGGGGATAGCATGGGAAACTCCTCACTGTCAGGTGAAAAGAAGCAGCTGGTGACTCTCACATGTATAGAGACACACAGGGACTACAAATGTCACACCCTCATTTGAGACAGCGCAGCGGCCCCACTTCTGGTCCGTTAGAACGGTGTACTGCAGGCCAGCCCATAGAAGTCAATTGAAACTCAACTGTAGTTAGCCTACTTTTAAAATAATACGAAATGAACTGAAAACTATATTGATTTGAATAAAAATATGTTTCCAAATGTAGAACTGTCTTTGTCAACATATTGTTGTTTTCTCAATAATACATTTCACATTTAATTTACCACCGACTGACTTTCATTCATCGTCTATATGTTCTACCTACGGCGGGAATCCGACGGTGTGTTTTACCGTTGTCAACTTGTTGTATAATTAACTTGGCTGAATAGTTGGGAAAATAATCCAGCTAAATGGAGTGACATATCCTGACATTTTCAACTACCTAGTGAATTCTCCAGATGAGTATTAATAATTAGTCTTGCAAGATTCTGTTTGGATAATTTTCCACAAATACAGAGCATATAGAAGGGATAAGACCGTGACGTATATACCGTGCGACCACTTTAACTTGAGATTTACAATGCTAGCACTTTGACACACAGATGGAGTATATTAAGGATTGCATTGACAGCTGCAGTACACCATTCTAACAGACCTGAAGTGGGCCCGCTGGGGGCGTGACATTTGTAGTCCCTGTGTGTCTCTATTGGAGGAGACGTGGTTGTCTACTCCAGGGGTTCTCAACGTTTTTGGCCGGGGACCCCCGGAAATGCTTTGGCAATGTCTCGGGACCCCCGCCCCGCCCCCTCCCGACCCCCAATATAAATTGACTGCTACAATAACCTTAAACCATTTTGGGCGGGAACCCCTTTTGGTGTTTTAAGCATTGTTATAATTTAGCTATTGAAAAATAGCAGATCTACAAGCTCATAGCGCGCCACCGAGTGGCGCGCTACGAGCTTGTAGGTCTGCTATTTTTGAAAAATCGTGAAAATAAAATTTAAAAAAAAACCTTTTTTTTTTTTTTTTTTAATAATTTGGGTACCCCCTAAAATAATTTGGCGACCCCCCGAGGGGTCGCGACCCACGGGTTGAGAACCCCTGGTCTACTCTACACCCTCCCCAGGAACAACAAGTAGGGGTTGGCTGTGACAGGGACACGACCAAATTCGCCCAAATACAACAAAAAAGGTTAGAAAATACAAAAAGAGAAGCAGTCTTAGTGTTCAATACTGCATCTGTAAGATGTTTGTGATATAAACGGTACTGTACCTATTCTGGGCATGTCCGCGCAAATAGCAGATCTACAAGCTCACATTGCGTCGTGAGCTTATAGATCTGCTATTTTTGGTGTAGAGAAAAAAAGGGGTGGCCAAGGATAGATCCCTGGGGGACCCTGGTCAACAAAGTAAGGTTTAAGTGGTTACCTAATGAATAGGTGGACATGACATGTAATGTTGGAGCTAACCTCTTGTGTTGGTTCCAGGCTGGGGACGCGTGTCTGCATGTAGCAGCCCGCTACAACCATGTGGCCATGCTCCGCATCCTCCTGGGGGCCTTCTGCTCCGTGTCAGAGAAGAACCTGGTAAGAAAGGCTTGAAATGTAGTGTTTTTCCATAAAAACACACCACTCAACTCAAGACTTAAACATACTAGAATCCACCGTGGTGCATCGATTGTGTCCACGGCCGTGTTTGAGGAGGGAAGCCAGGTGCGCTATGTCACTGCACTTACTGTACCCCCATGGGCTGGGGCAGCACCAATCAGTAGGGATGACTTCAAAAGATATTTGGCTTCTCCAAAGTTTTTGAAAAACAAGAATATAAAAAGAACATCCATAATTCAGATCTGTGCCAAAGTACTTCAGGATCTTAGAGCGCAAATGCTCTTTTCTGAGTTAGATCCTCCATGCAAAAGATCAACAATCATCTGCTGCATTTACATACAGTATACACCTGTATACAAGCATTCAGTGTAGCGTGACGCATGGATGTATTCATATTAATTATCTACACATCTCTCTCTCTGTCCCTGTTGTTTTGTCAGTCTGGGGACACACCGCTACATGTGGCAGCTGCTCTGAACCACAAGAAAACAGTGCGGCTGCTGTTGGAGTCTGGAGCAGACGGCAGCATCTCCAACACTGTGAGTGAGTGCCTGCGGGCCCCATTTGTTCTACATCCTTAGTGCTCTGCGGCTTGGTTCTGTGCTCTTCATAACTGAATGTCAACATCACACATCTCTGTCCAGAGTTCAGTAGAGACACTATCCTCTTTAGGGCTTTTTATAACAAACTAATTACCTCTCAGAACTATATTTAACACTTTGTCTGTCTATAATCTGTTTAAATACTTACTTATACCCGCTGCTATTTTATATGGACATTATCATATATTTAATTTGACTGTCTTTCCCAATTCTAACTGTACCTGTTAGAAAAAATATTATGTCCGAGTCTGACAGTCTGTCTATGACAATATTCAAGTTGTTTCGGATTCGGACTGTGCCTTTGCAAGCCGACTAATGCATGAGTGTTTCTCTGTCTGCAGGCTGGCCAGACAGCGTTGGACCAGGCCAGAGAACACAACAATCCAGAGGTCGCTCTGCTGCTGACTAAAGCCCCTCAGGTGAGACCAGTCTGACATTGACGTTTATGGTGTTGTGCTCCTTTAGTTCGGTCAGAGCGTGTATCGTTTCTTGGCTGTCACATCTCGATGTTTTGGAATTCCCGAAAGGCATTAAGTCATTGCATTATACTGTATATTCCCAGCAGCATCCGTTAACCACTTTAACTGTGGCATCCCTATTTTGGGCATGTCATTGTAGGCTTGAATGTTCAGAAATGGTGAGATATTGTCCAAAAGAAATTCAAACCTTTCAGTTTTCCAAAACGACTAAAAACAATGGATGTCTGTAACCAACACACAGACGTTGAGGGGGTTCAAAAGCATTGATTTATGAAAAAATAAATTGAGTTTTTGCCATACAGTCAGCGGTGAGCTGGCGGTAGGGCCGCACATGCACATGCACGACAATGCGCGTTGACGGCACGATCAACACCTACAACAAAGCAAGCGGTGGCGCCATCTATACCTGTCTGGCAGGCTCCTGCATAACATTTCCTGATGTTCTCAGTCACTTCACATCCTCAGTTACATTGTATAAACGGCCATGCAGGTAGCTTAGCCTAGTATTATTCTGCTATAGCCAACTGCATGCTAATATCTAGATGACGACCCACCGAAGAAGACATATGTGTCCAGATTCAAGAGGAAACTTTGTTTCGTGCCTAAACGCAGTGTGTGCCTGTCGACTCCCAGCTGTTGGGAGTTCTTTTTCTTTTTCTGGAAACTGGAATTAGGCAATCCTTACAAATGTGAGTTTACGTTCTCTACCAATAAGTCCATAGACCATATGAAAAAAATGCATATAAATATCAGCTCCTGATCGTGGCTATCATTGCGCTAGGGTTGCGTTTTCTGTTAGTCACTCAGACAATTTAAGTGAAATAACATTTAGTTTAGTTGTTTCGATCATCAACAGTAGGCTATTCATAAACATTATACTGTACATTTTATAATGTACAGCATTACATTGTTGGATGTACATTATACTGTACATCCAACAGAACATTTCTCTTCAGGGGAATGAAATCAGTTGAACCAGGAAGTGTGAAATCCTGTTGTCCACTCCAGGGAATGGAACAAATAACACTGAATTCAGTAAGAGTTGTTGACCTGTACTCTCTTGCTAATCTACGCTTGTAGGTCTACCTCCAACCTTCCACCATATACTTTTATGCCTATCGTATGTTGGTTTATTTACAAAAGTTCAGTGAATGAACACGTTTCTTTTTTCTTTCCATTTAGCCTATTGTTAATTTACTAAATACTACTGATCAGCTCAAAACCTGAAACTCACATGGTTATCCTTGTTGGAAGTTCTTGTGATTGTTTTAAAACCACTATTTTGAAAATAGGCCTAATGTAAGTGATGTTGTAATCTCATATCTTTAAAAAGAAGAAAAATAAAGACATTAAGGTAAAGAAATGTTGTGTGATTATTTTAAGTAGGCCTACTTATGGGTGAGTACCTATATGCAAAGGGCTTTTATATAAAACTAAAAGGAAAATAATTAATTGAAACAAAAATAAAAAACAACAAATTTACAATGCAACTAAATTAGAATAGCTGGTTTTGGCCTGGGCCGTGGCTCAGTGGTCCAGGCACCTTGGCTGGTAATGGCTTTTACTGCATGTCACTCCCCCATCTCTCTACCCATTTCCTGTCAGCCTACTGTCTGTCCCTCTATAAAAAATATAAAATAATGGCGAAAGCCAAAAAAAAACAAAAAATGAATAGCTGGTTTTCCATCATATATTTTAATACAGTATTTCAACTAGCACGAGCTGAGTGGCTATGTGCACATACATGCATGTGCACGTGACGTCATTAAAATACAGCCCTACTATAGTTAAAAAATCCACAGCACACCACTGCATACAGTGACAATATAATAGTTTACAAAATGTTCTATTTCAAGTGGATGTCAGAGTATAGTCATAGTGCTTGGCGTGTGAACAATGGACATCCATTGAAATGGTTAATGAGGCTTTAGGCGTTTAGCTTCCACTGAGTTGACACAGAATACATGTCCTCCACATGACTTCACTCAAACATCAGCATCAGACTCATTCATTCTCCCTGTCCCAAAGACTCCCAACCAAATTCATTGTAAAACAACATCATTTGGGATGAGATGTTAGATTAAACGCATAAAAAATGCAGGAACTTGAGAACCTTGTTGCCACTTGAGTATTGAGAGGAATAATTAGGATTAAATTATGCCTTTATTACTGTGTGTGTGTGTGTGTGTGTGTGTGTGTGTGTGTGTGTGTGTGTGTGTGTGTGTGTGTGTGTGTGTGTGTGTGTGTGCACGCTCGCAAGATTGTGGCTAGTGCATCTGTGGTAGTGTGTGCATGTGTATTTGTGTAGACCTGTGTTTATGCATTGTTTATGCAGACTCCATTTATCTCCTTGGCTGAATAAACACACACTCTAAATTGGCGTCTGTCTGTCTGTCTGTCTGTCTGTCTGTCTGTCTGTCTGTCTGTCTGTCTGTCTGTCTGTCTGTCTGTCTGTGTCTGTCTGTCTGTCTGTCTGTCTGTCTGTCTGTCTGTCTGTCTGTCTGTCTGTCTGTCTGTCTGTCTGTCTGTCTGTCTGTCTGTCTGTCTGTCTGTCTGTCTGTCTGTCTAGGTCCAGAGCTTCACACGTGGCAGGAGTGTAAGGAAGAGGAGAGACAAGCTAAAGGCAGAGGGCAGAGCCCAGTCGGTGCCCAGAGATGAGATGCTGCCCAGCAAGGTACAGTACAGTACAGTACAGTACAGTACAGTACAGTGACCGCTGTCACAGACAACCTCTCATCACGGCGCTGGAGATTTGTTTAACCCATTAACACCTGTGGTCGATTCCAGAAATTCCATCTAAATAAGTAGTTCTCACACTTTCGAGATTAAAAATGTTCAGAAATAGCACATGTACAAGCTCGCCACAAGGCACAAAGTGACGCACTGTGGTTGTTGTGGTTCTTTCAGAACAGTGTGTCTGCCGCTGAGGACACCCAGAGCAGTGAGCGTCTGGCCTGCAAACACAACGACATCGCCGACACCAACGGCAAGAGAGGCAAGAACAGGAGGCACAAAGACAAGGTACAGTACAGCAAGCTGTCACAGTCGCCAGAGCGACAATAAAACAATTCAATAGGAGTGAGATGATAATTGTACGTAGGACTGTCCCCATTACAAATTTAGGTTGACGATTAATTGTCACACAAATTAATGATTAAATTGTGTTTTTTGCATTGAACATTGGAACATTTTGGAACAATTTGTATTTCTGTTTGCCTTTTAGGCTTCGTAATCACAAATTGCACAGGACAGATAACTTAAATATACGACAAATAACTTATTATTATTGACAAATTATTATTTCTAAAAAAACAAGCTGCTATTACTGCTGTTTTTGAAAAAACAAGGAAACGATTGAGGAATATGCAAAAATAATTGTGATTATCTCAAATAATTGCGATTATCTCAAATAATTGTGATTATGTAATAATTGTGACAGGCCTAATGTAGGTAGATCACACAGCCCTACACAACATGCACCCAGCAATAACCAGGCGCTTGCACGCTTACAATCACAAGTGTTCATTTAAAGCTGAAGTTTGTAAGATTTACATTATAGCCATGTTCAGGCATGCACAGTTTTTTCTTCCAGATGGAGGGGCTGTATGAACGCAATATTCCAGCTCAGTAGGAATCGGACCGTACATGCAACAGACTTTATGCTGGCGGGCTTGACTTAAAGTCTGGGTGATATCCGATTGAGCACAAAGTGGCTCAGTGTGTGAATGGACATCTGCTTTTTTATTACCGGTGTTTGAGTTGGAAATATTCACTCAAATTAAATTAATCAATCCACGAGACACTGTAAGATGCATTTGCTTGATGATGCGTTAGTCATGGTATTCATTCATAATTCAACCTCTATTTATTTTCTCTAAATACACTGAGAGCAGAGCCCTCATTTTCAATGATGCCGAGATGACAAAATGCATAATACAGTGTAATAATATTGAATATAGGAACAGCAGGATAAAACAAGTTATATATTGTGAATATGCGCAAAGAACACAGTATGAAAACAATAATAAAGACATCTAAATTAAAACAACAACATTTTAGCAAACACGTTTCTAAATTGCCCCAGTGAGTGAGATCATGGAGTAAATTTCTCAATTCATTCCAGGTAGAGGGAGTGCTAAAACCAAAGGCTGTTTTACGTAGCTCGGTGTTGGCCTTGGGGACCCATAATGGGATGTATTCCTGAGAACGAGTTTGATGAATGGAAGTATTTGGTTTTAACAGTGATGAAAAGCATGACGGTGATTTATTTAACAGAGCTTTATAAATGTAAGTGTAAATGATGGTCTCTTCTTAAGGAGAGAGAGGGCCAACCAACTTTAGTGTATAAAGTGCAATGGTGGGTATTATATGGGTCACATGTGATGAACCTTAGAGCAGAGTGGTAGATGGCATCTAGGGGTTGGCCTCTATGATCCTCTTTCTGCAAAACAAGGGGAAATACTATTTATTACCATGTTTTGCCCGCAATGTTGATCAGGTTCTCGATATGGAACTTGGAGGTGAATTTATCATCGATCCATATGCCCAGATATTTATAATGTTGGACTCTTTCAAGTGGTGTACCAGATAAAGTGCAATTTTTTTTTAATTGTCAAATCAATCGATTTTTCTCTGGTGAAAAACATGCACTTTGTTTTTCTTTGTAATATTCGTCATCGGCAAAGTCGGTGACTGTGTAATCTCTTATGACCTAAAAGTTTGTATGGGTCAAAGTAAAATAAAAGGATATTAATGAACTGAGGTGGTCTTTCCATGGGCAGCCTGCCCTGTCGGACCCCCTCCGCCGCAGGGAGAACAGGCACAGCGAGGCAGCTCACAGGAGGAAGGCTAAACAGCGGGGGTCCTCCTCCCCCCAGCCGCCAGGACCTCCACACAACTACAAGGCCTTCCAGCTCTACACCCTGTACCGCGGCAAGGACGGCAAGATCATGCAGGTGCGAAGAACGCTCACTGCGCCGCAAATCAACCCCATCTTTCCCCTGCAGCAATTTAATGCATTAAGACCTGACGCTGATTCTATGAATGTCTTTCAAACCAGTGGTTCTTCAGAAATGTTCAAAAATAGCAGATGTGTTCACAGCCATGATCTTGTACATCTGCTATTTTTGAATAGCCAACGCAAAAATCTAAAATGAAACAGATGTTTTCCCGGTTGTAGCTGTAGCTCTTCCATTCCAACATGGAAGGTGACGCTGTTATGCTGTGTTTATTTTATATATATTGTCGCTGTCTGACACTTTAAATCACCATATTTCATAATTATATGTTTTTTCATAAATTAATGCTCCATTTTATAATTTGACGTCTGAAGTTGCGAAAATAGCTGATCTACAAGCTCACAACGCATTGCGATGCTACGAATGTGCGATGTTTGCTATTTTTTTGGATACTAGAATTTCACATCTGGGTCCCACCATCGATTCGACATGTCGATATGTCCGAGTCTTAGGGTCCGTTCAGACAAAACATGCAGGCAATGTGGCTGCACATGTGATTGTGCCGAACCTTGGGTTTGAGCTGACTGTTATGTTCGCATGCAGGCTCCTCTGAACGGCTGCCGCTGTGAACCTCTCATCAGCAAACTGGAGAACCAGCTGGAGGCCACCAAGGAGGAGATGAAGACGGAGATCCACACCGTCCAGGACCTGATGAACAACAAGATGGGTCAGCTGGACCGCAAGAACAAACACCAGGTACATGTCACATAGTATGCAGAAATTAATACAAATTTTGAACATTCTAGCATAAGTATAAAATAAGGTTTAATACCCAATTCAGGATGCTTGGTGTTCCACAGTTAAACATACAGTATGATGATTATATTATATTAACAAGGATGGGATTTAAACTTTTTTAGGATGGCTTTAGCGTTCCACACTCTGGAAAAACCCACACATTTGTGGGAATTTAACCTGTGACATTAGCGTTTGGGTTCCAGGGGCAGCATATCCTGCCCCAGCCAGTGTGATTTCTGGTCTAGAGGGGCGGATTCATATTTTCCCGCGAAAATAGCTGGTGGATCCTATTGTTTCACCGATCTGTGCGCCCGCCCCCGCCTTCTCCCCTCACCCCGGTAGACTACAGCGGAGAACACTGACGTCACCAAATTTGGAGCGACGCGCCTCTGCAGTCTGCACTGTTATTGGTTAGCGAAATACAAGGTTCACTCCCACTCCTATGCCATATTTCCTAGCTCGTTCGCCCCAGGCTTTTTTTCTTTCTTTTGAAAACAAAAAGCCTGCGGTCCCCGAGGCTAGGGGCAGCAGCTAAACGCTAGCCCTCACATATAGTACAGCAGGCTCATTCAGTTGATTAGCTTCATCTCAGGGATGTGTGTTCATTCCAGCTGAGTGCAGATGTTGCTCTAAGTGTTTTGATAGTGGTCATGCGTACGCCAATGGGCAGCAGAGCATTGAACTAACGGGGCGAGAATTTACTGGTTCCTGTGACGAGGACAAACAGAGCGTAAAGCACTTTCGGAATGATATTATATAGGATTTTACTTTCTGTAGAAGATCTTTAATAAAACATCTTTCCCAAATTGCTGAGCTGCTATTTTCGCTTAACCCTTTAAAACCGGGAAAGCATATAAAAATAAATCGTGAAAATGAGTGCAAATATTTGAATATATATATATTTTTAAAGCAAACATAATTAATCACCCAATTGCTGCTGGGGGTCCCTGGCACAACATATTTTGAGATGGGTGTCGGCGGCCAAATACATATAATTTTGGGTGTCCTTGACATGAAAATGTTTGAACACCCCTGTTATAGCAAAATAGTTTTCATTCTTTTCAGAAAACTGTTGAGATTTAGAAAACATTTTTGTAGACTCAGCCTCAGGTCTTAATGGGTTAAGTGGTTAATATACTGACAGGGGCTAGGGTTCCATTCCATTCCCCCCGAGGTCATCCATATATGAATAATATATGGAGTGATGGTCCTGTACACTCCTACCTGGGAAGATACCATGCAGAATATCGCATGCATGCATTATGTAAGTCAATGGTTCTTCAACTTTTTATGTCAAGGGCCCCCAAATAGATATGGCTTTGGCTGCAGACCACCATCTACACATATTTTGCGCCAGGGACACTATACAAATTGTGTTGTACTGACACGATAGTGACATTTGTTATTTTATAAGCATGAATTAATAGTTAATAGGGAACTTTGTCCTTATATTTAGTATAATGTAGGACAGGTTGTTTCATGGTATTGTGATGGGACTTGATGATGTGTAGTGTATCACTGCAGACAGAGTGATGATGTGTAGTGTATCACTGCAGACAGAGTGTTTCATGGTATTGATGATGTGTAGTGTATCACTGCAGACAGAGTGACATAAGGGACTTGATGATGTGTAGTGTATCACTGCAGACAGAGTAACATAAGGGACTTGATGATGTGTAGTGTATCACTGCAGACAGAGTGACATAAGGGACTTGATGATGTGTAGTGTATCACTGCAGACAGAGTGACATAAGGGACTTGATGATGTGTAGTGTATCACTGCAGACAGAGTGACATAAGGGACTTGATGATGTGTAGTGTATCACTGCAGACAGAGTGACATAAGGGACTTGATGATGTGTAGTGTATCACTGCAGACAGAGTGACATAAGGGACTTGATGATGTGTAGTGTATCACTGCAGACAGAGTGACATAAGGGACTTGATGATGTGTAGTGTATCACTGCAGACAGAGTGACATAAGGGACTTGATGATGTTTAGTGTATCACTGCAGACAGAGTGACATAAGGGACTTGATGATGTTTAGTGTATCACTGCAGACAGAGTGACATAAGGGACTTGATGATGTTTAGTGTATCACTGCAGACAGAGTGACATAAGGGACTTGATGATGTTTAGTGTATCACTGCAGACAGAGTGACATAAAGTACATACACACAGACGGCCTGATTGCAGTAGTTGGCAATCGCTTTAATTGCTCAACTAATACAAAATGGGACAAGATTACATTCTTACAGACAGACAGACAGCCTCATTACAATAGTTTCTACAAATCGCTTTAATTGCTAAACTAATAGGAAATGCAATGAAATGTGATAGTTTTTTATGCTGTGTTGTTTTGATTATGCCAGTGGTTCTCAAAGTGGGGTCCAGGGACCCCCAAGGGAACTTGAGGAGTTACGGAAAAGGAAAATCAAACTGGTGGTCATACAATGAAAATGAACTGTATTATGTCACTCTGGTGTTAAGCCTTACATGACGTGTTATGTCTCAGATTCGGGCTCTTGACAAGATGACTGTGGAGAGGGTCTCTGCTGAACGGGGCGAGTGCCTCCATCGCATCGACCAGCGGGCTACACAGGAACGACAGGAAGGGGAGAAGAGACAGGTAGAAGCACTACAGCAGCAGCCACCTTCAGCACATCCACGTTTCAAGCTGAATTACTCTAATGAGCAACTAATGGATACAATATACAATATTATGTTACTTCCAAGAAAAGAATGCTATTATCCAAGAAACCTTGGATGAACCCAATTTAGGATTACTTGTTCCACACAATGATTGGCATCAACAAGGATGGGATGCAGAGAAGAAAATGGATGAGTTGTGAATTTCCTTCAACATATTTGTGATTTTGCTCTTCCACTGGCACCCTGTTATATAATACTACTAAGGTACAATAAACAGTTCGTCAAGTTGAACTAATGCAGATAGGCCAACAACGTCTGAATACACAAATCCAATCTGATCACTTGCAAATCAGTGTGTCAGTCAGTCCTACAGATCGTATTTGAGAAGCAAATCAGATCTGACTGCAGTCTGAACAAGGTCTGCAGTCTTCCTTCTGCATGTGACTAAACTTCTCCATGTTTTTTTGTTTCTCCTGCCTTTTATCAAGCAGGCCTCAATAGTCAACGAGCTAAAGAGCTGGTGTCTGACCAAGCTTCAGAACATGGAGTCGCGGTTCACCGGGGACAAACTGCAGCGCTCGTCCTCCATGACGGATGGCCTGAGTGAGGCCGATGTAGACGGGCTCACGGTGCTTCCTGTCGGGCAGGGAGGCAGCGGTGAGTGCCTGGCGCCCGGCGACACCACCAGCGCCCCTGCGTTGCCAGACGATGCCCAGGAAAACTCCGGTGCAAAAGAGGGAGGCTCGACCAAACACTACTTTGTGGTGCACGCAGACAGCTCCCCAGGTATGCAGGTCACAAAAACACACACACACAGATCCATGCGCACACACACACACACAGATCCACGCGCACACACAAACATTCAATGAACAGAGACTTGTTTTAGCACATACACTACATGCTTATGTAACTTAACATTACGTAATCTGAGCACATTACGCTTCAGTTGTGACCTCTGTGATGTAAATTAGCGACTGCTGCCAGGCAGAACATTATCCGCGAAATGTTCACTTAAGTTGCCGGAGGCATGTTTCTAATTATTCATGAATGCATACATGTATTGATTGATTGATTGATTGAAGAATTTATTAACAGTTTGCAGAATTACAGTACATTTCAAGCACAAACTCAATACAAAGGCTGTTAACTGTGAGTGGACGACCCAATTAAGCATTACACTTGTTTCCAATAGGGTCCACCATGTTCAAATCATCAAAACATTTAGAGACGTACAAATAGACACTTCTATAGACAGAACAGGAATTCATCATAAAGGAGGTAAAAAGGGAAAAGAAATATATACAGTGAGGGGAAAAAAGGGGGGGGGGATTCAGATTTTACGGGGGCCAGTTTCGAATTGCAGCCATCCGTAGGTGCCCTTTGAGAGCGGTTTTGAAGGAGTCAAGGGATTCGCATGTCTTAATGACAGTTGGTAGGGCGTTCCACATTTTGGTGGCATAGGAGCGAAAAGAATTTAGTCCCTTGTTTGTGCCGAATCTGGGTTGTACATGGTTCGTTGCACTCCCTCTGGTGTTGTGGGTGTGGACTTCGTTAACATTAAGGAAGTATCTAGACAGGTACATGGGTATCTTGGTGGTGTATCGAATCTTGTGGACCAGACCCATTGCAAGATGCTGTACTCTGTCGTCGACCCTAAGCCATTCCAGCCTGTCGAAGTGGGCAGGGGTGAGGTGGGTTCGGGGGGCTAGATCAAGTAGGAGCCTGACCAGTTTGTTTTGGGAAGTCTGGAGCCTGGTTTTAAGGGCCTTTGAGGTGCTGTGGTACCAGGAGGTGCATGCATAGTCAAAGCAACCCTGTACAAGGGCTCCTGTTAAGGTCTTCAAGGTGTTTTTGTTGACCAGTGAGGAGATCCTGTAGAGGAATCTTGTTCTATGGTTGACTTTTTTGATTACGTTGGTGGCCATTTTATCACCGGAAAGATTAGCCTCCAGGATGGAACCTAGGTAGGTAATTTCATCTTTACGTGTGATAACATTGTCACCCACTCTAACCAAGAAGCCATTTGCCTTGCTGAGATTACTAATAGAGACAAAGAGAATGGATTCAGTTTTTCCCAGGTGTAAAGATAGTTTGTTATCAGCGAGCCAGGTGCAGATTCTACCGAGTTCAGAGCTGAGGGCATTTTCAACCTGCAGTTTGTCCCTGTCCGAGACCAGCAGTGCTGAGTCATCTGCGAACAGGAACAAGTTGCAGTCACAAGCTGAAGTCATGTCGTTTACATATATTAGGAACAGTAGAGGCCCTAGTATGCTTCCTTGTGGAACGCCACAGCTCACTGGGAGGGGGGGGGGACAGTGTTCCGTTCACTTCCACCATCTGTTCTCTCCCCTCCAGGTAGGATTGCATCCAGCTCACTGATGTGCTATCGAAACCAATTGCTTTTAGCTTGTTAACCAGTATGGAGTGGTTCACGGTGTCAAAAGCCTTTTGGAGGTCCAGCATGACCATGCCGCAGTATTTGCCAGCGTCCACCTCTTGTTTGATGTGGTCGCTCAAATAGAGAAGGCATGTGTCAGTGGAGTGGGATGTTCTGAAGCCAGATTGGAACTCGTACAATAATTTATTAGTGGCAAGATACTTTTCAACCTGTTCATAGACTATTTTTTCCATCACTTTCGAGATGGAACTAAGAATAGAAATAGGGCGGTAGTTGCCGGGGTCTAATTTACTCCCTTTCTTGTGCAAGGGGGTTACTTTGGCCAGTTTGAAATCTTGGGGGACCTGTCCCTGTTTGATGGAGAGGTTTACTATGTGGGTGATGATTGGAGCTATAGAGATGGCTGAGTCTCTGAGAAATGTGGAGGGAATGTTGTCATGGCCTGTGGCCTTGTGGGGTTGGAGGGCACTCAGTTTCTTAATTACCTCATCAGTTGTTACCATAACTAGTTTAAAATCGTCTTTACAAACACCTAGGTTTCTGTAGAAGGTTGTAATGTGCTCTACACCAAAGAGCCCAGAGTGGGAGGGCAGTTTGTTAACCAGAGTTGTTGCTATGTTTGTAAAGAAGATATTCAAGTAGTTGGCCACATCAAGGTTGTCAGTGATGTACACTATATGCACCACATATTAACAGCATGGTTGGAATAATCAAGAATGATTCAAGTGAGTGAGCGGTGCCGTTTTGAGGTTTATTTAATCAGAAATAATATGCGGGCATTAAATAAATAAATGCCTCCAACAGACGGTGAGAGGAACCAGAAGGCAGAAAGTACCTCCCCGGCTACAGCGTCCATCCAAGTGGTTCGACCCAAGGAGCGTTCCCTGACCTCTGCTGTCCCCCAGAGGCGGCATGAGGAACTGCAGGACATGGACAGCTTGGAACGCAGAACCAGGGCCAACAGAGGCAGCAGTCTGTCCCCCGCTACGGAACGCCGCTGCAGCGGGAGACAGGAGCACAAGGACAGGGACAACAAGGACAGGGACAGAGACCGGGATCGGACCAGACACCACAAGAGGCACTCCCAGGGCAGGACTAAGTCTAAAGGCGCCACGTCGGGT
Organism: Electrona antarctica; assembly: GCF_951216825.1. Taxonomy (NCBI): domain Eukaryota; kingdom Metazoa; phylum Chordata; class Actinopteri; order Myctophiformes; family Myctophidae; genus Electrona; species Electrona antarctica. Next base: position 28,371,830 of record NC_136798.1, read on the forward strand.
AGTAAAACACAAACTCTGGAGGTGTTCGGGGACGGACCGCCGGCGGGGGAGCACTCCTTTGAACAGGAGAAGGACAACATGCACGCCATGGAGGTGACGCAGTACTTTTTCGAGGCGGTGTCCACGCAGATGGAGCGCTGGTACGAGAGGAAGATCCAGGAGGCACGCTGGCAGGCCGACCAGAAGGCCCAGGCCGACAGGGCTGCGCTCATAGAGAGGATCACCTATCTGGAGGACGAGCTGCGGTTGTTGAGGACTAACCGACAGGATGACTGCTAACACACACACACACACACCCCCACACACACACACACACACACACACACACACACACACACACACACACACACACACACACACACACACACACACACACACACACACACACACACACACACACACACACACACACACACACACACTGGAACTGGAAGATTGTCCACTGCTAGGACTTGGAAGAACTGGAACTACATGGTTGTCTAATAGAAGAGGAATCACGACAGAACTAGCTTGAACATGTGTAGAGCGTCTAGTTGTGTGATCATGAAGACTAATAGATCAGGTGCTATTGCATACTCACACCTGTTCTAAACAGGGCAAATCACATATAACTGATCAAATTTAGACAGCCACATCCGTGCCACAATAAATAAAGTAAACCAAAACGATACCGGTATTTGTTCCTGAATAAATGAAGGGTTTTATTCCAAAAGACATACAGGTATATATGCTAACATGCATGAGGGGGGGGGGGGGGGGGGCAGGTGGTCAGTTCATTTTCAAAACCCCATGATTATGTCATTAGAAATACTTTATTGAGCAAAGGTCTTAACCACTGTATTTTTTGTTGACCGGGCTTCCCCAGGGGTTTCGTTCTCCTAATTTCTGGATAGTTATGGATTTTGGAACAAAACTCTTCAGAAGCATCCTTATTCCTTACAGTTACATTTCATTGTAACCTATCGGCAGCTCTCACTGTGCATTTCAAAACAGTGGATATACTAAAGCTAGATGTTTCAAATGGATCTATTGTACCATTTGCAGTAGGTTAGGTAGGCTACACAATAAAACATGAAAGGGCATTATGACACTTGTGTTGCACAAGCACAATTAACCTACTCTTTTCTACATATTGTCACACATCTCTAAGTGTACATTTTATGTGCTGAGAAGAATCTCTTCACATGACAACATTTGGGGGGATTCTGAAAGTCAGCAATGGTGTATACTGTATAGAATATCAGCATAATAAGCTTTATTTTATTGTTATTCTGCATGCTGGAAACCAGCCTTGTGACTTAAGCCCTGTACATAATTCATTGAACAGGGTCCCCCACAGGTCTGTACTTGGTCCCCTCCTGCTTTCTCTCTATATCAAATCTTTTCTCTGAAAATCTAAAGCTTGCAACACAATGTGTTTGTAGAGCTTGTGAATTTGCTATGTTCCAAATTATGACAATAGGGACACTAGGGTTCATGGGGTTTAGAAGGGCAAACCATGGAAGTGAAAGTGGCCAAAAACAACAAAGCACTGAAGACCCAGCCCAGTCCATATTAAACATTCTTAGAGGGTAGAATTGAATTATACAAATGTCAGTTACTTGCATTTCTGTCCACTGACATCACAGCCAGGTTTGAATGCACACAGCACATACATTCCTGTAAGTGTACCGTGTGCTAGTTTCTCTCTTGAGTTACAAATGGAACACTGAAGATTTTACTGTGTGGGAACAGTCCAAAATCTAATGATCATCATCCCAGCATGGGAAATATTTGGCAGTTTAGTTTGTAAATTACAGCTGGCCATGATGTGAAAAGGAGTGATCCCACACACGCCTGGAACTTGTAAAATGTTAATTCAAAAATTATGTTTTGGTCATTAGACTATCAGCACAAACCATGGCCAGAGGTATCAAGACTATCAACTGATGTGTGCAGGATCAGTCTGTATCTATTAGTGGATTATAATCGCATCTATGATGCATTTATAAGCTATTGTCCTACGCATTACATTTTAGTGAAGACCTGGGCATGTGTTAATAAGCACAATTACATTTAGGTACAGTACCAAGGTAACTGTGCAGAATAATTCCAATTTACTTCTACATATTTGTAATGATTAAAAAATAAATGAAATGCCAGGACCCTGTTTTTTATAGAAACTACATTCCACAAGTCACAACACCAATACAGCACTTATCTTTTCATTCATAAAAGGTATGGCGGGGCGACGATATGGGCAAAATGAAATATCACAATAATTTTGAACAAATATTCATCAATTTCCTTTATCTAATAGCTAAAATAGCTGATCTACTATTTTAACAATTTTATTTTTGTATAAAACAAACTCATAATAAACACTAATACCACCATACCACAATACTAGGATATGGCGGTGAATCTTTATGATTCTGATATCTAGTCTCATATCACAATATCAAGTATCAACGTATTGGCCAGTCCTAATGATAGAATTGAACCTACTCCCAACTCAGAAAATAAATGTGTCAAACTATTTTGCATGAAGAATATGCATATGTGTGTGGCAGTATTACTTGTCTAGTGTATATTGTACAGTATGTAGTCTGCCTGCTGCATTCAAATGGGATGTTAGCTGTTCATGAATGAGTTTGTTGATATGAGTAATGCACTCTGTGGAATTATGCCAGACAATGTATTTTGTAATAAAAAGTCAAGATGACAAGATTCTAACAGTGTCTATTTTTACAGTATACACATTAATGCTTAGATTGTAATTAATCCACAAAAAAATATACAAATAAATAAAATAAGGTTTCCATCACACAAACTGTATCTAGATTTGGAAATGTCACCGCTGTAGTTTAATGGTGGTGTAAATATATGTCTTTGTTTTGCACCTCAAACGGTGCCCATGGTGGACTATGCATGGCAGGGGCGTCCTCTTCCCTGAGCCAGGCCTAAACCTGACCGCATACCAAATAAGTGTTAAATAGCGCTACAGTCCGATAGCAATCGTTGCTATAGTGTTTGTTCAGTAACAGGGCTCTCCCCAAAGCTTATAGAAAATACATTTTCAAGTTGGGAATCCAATATCCCATCACTCATATTGGATAGACAACGAAAGTGGAAGTTATGAAACAAACACAAATAAATAAATGCAACTGGAACACTGAAATGGAAGCAGATAAATTGTCTTTGTGGAGATTTCTCTCCTGATTGGATGAAATTGGTATCCTGGCCTGAAAACATATTTTCTGTTCACTAAAGAGTAGGAGAAACCCCTGTAACTGAAAAAGCATTGCTCTACACTACAGCAATGCTTACCATCATAATCCATCATTGTGTCTGGGTAGCTCAGTCGGTGGCGGTGCTAGAGCTCTCGCCTCAGGACCAAAAGTTTATGGGTTCGATCCCGGGCACCGCCAACTCAGCATATGAGTAGCACAGCTTGGGTGCAGAAAGTTGTGCGGTAAGTACTGGGAGCTGATGGTAGGTGTGGCGCTCCACCTCTGCATCCATCTCCCAGGGGTCTCTAGCGCATTGTAACGGGGACAGCTTTAACTTTTTAAACGTAAATAATAAAATAAAGACAAAACTAAAGAAATCACTTACACCACGTAAGCAGTGTCTAACTCAATACCAGGCGGAATTGACAGCTCACCAGTTGCTAATGTTATAAGCAAGTATTATTGCACAGTGCTTTTAAGCCAGTGCGATACCCACGCAAGCAAATCTTAGGTACTCGACAGCGAAAACTGATCTGAAAGCAGCAGTATAGAACCCCTTTGTGTATCAATATTCCCACTGTGCCACTTGAACTGGATCTTGTCCAAGCAGTATACTGGATATGAGTGACTAATCAACTTCTGGTGTCCCATTGTGGTGGGAAATGGTGTACGTTTCTATAGTGCCTTTATCCAAAGCGCTTTACAATGTGCGTTACATTCACCCATTCACACACACAGTTAGGGGTTAAGTGTCTTGCCCAAGGACATCGACACAAAGCTAGGAGTTGGAGGCGGGGATTGAATCGACGGCCACTCTACCTCCTGAGACATTTTGCCCTAAGCAGGTTTGCAATTACTTTGTGGTCAGGAAATAACAGATTTTGGACCATGTGCGATATCTCAGAAACCTAAATAATGTCTGATGTGTGACTGTGTCATTACACTAAAGCCTAATTTACACTTCTGCTTTGTGTTAAATTGCTTGCAAACACCACATTATAACCACTTAGACCCTATATACTTGACCAGGGACCTCCAGGGCTCTATACTAGGGGCGGCCATAGCTGAGTGGTGGGGCAGTCATAGCCAAGTGGTGGGGCGGCCATAGCTGAGCTTGGCTGGGGAGCCAGAGCCCATGGTTGTCCCAGGGACGATTCCAGGCCAGGTCAGCATCAGCAATAGTATTTCTGTCTACTCCAAATCTCTTACACCAGGGCTCCACCGGGCGCGTCAGCGTCGCGTCTCCGTCACCGTCAGGGAATGTTCTCTTTTTAATCAATGAAGGGTGGCTCCACTGCCCGCGTTGCGTTGCGTTGACGGAGACGCGACGCGTGCATTCAAATTGAACCGGTGCGTTTTTTGACGCACGCGACGGAGACGCAACGCGTCCGGTGGAGCCCTGGCATTAGTTTGGACTGAGTAGAGGTAAAATAGCCAATCTACAAGCATGTTGTGTTGTGAGCTTGTACTGTAGATTTGCTAATTTTGCTGAATGTTCACCCAAGAATAAGGATGGTAGAGTCCATGTGGTTAAACAGAAAAATGTGTTATTCTTTTTGGTGGCAAGTGACACTGTCATGAGACAAAGTATACTGTACATTAAAGAGCAGGATGCTAGATGAACACTAGCTATAAACCAAATGCTGGGACATTCATTCTAGCCGAGTAGTCCCTTCAGTTGGTCTGCCAGCTGCTTTTGCAAGTAAACAGTAACTGCTTCAAAGTGAATGTGCCCAGTAAAGTTTGAGAGTTACTGTGGGCGGCGGTGGATACAAACAGATGAACAGATCATTTCAATGCCCAGTTGAGTCTCTTTAACTGTGGGCCAGTGCCAGTGTTTTCTGTAGCGATTCCAGATGGTTGTTTGCTTGTGTGATCATCATACGGATGGCATCCTGGAGGAGATGGGAGAAAGATGTCAGCAATTCTTCTGCCTGACTACACATACAGTACGTCATGTCTTAGAATGAGCGAATAGGGGAAGGGCGTCAATGTCATGTGATTCTCAGATGCGGTTTTACAATTTCACTGACTGACTTCCGGTTCACGGCCCGCGACCTGTTGGCCTTCAAATTAAAGGAGTAGTTCACCCAAAAAAAAGAAAATAAATGACACACCCTATGAATTAATTCATGGAGATTTTTTTTTGTCGCATTCCTGAGCCAAATAATTTGATGGCCGGGTCATCGGTCAATAGGAGACTCCGCCGGGTCATCAAATTATTGCCTTAGGAATGCTGGAAAAAAAAGTATTCAAGGCTTCATGGGGTGCGTAATTGATAGAAAATAAGTCATTTTTTGGGTGAACTACTCCTTTAAGCCCAACAGTATACACTTTGTTGTACGATGAATAATGAAAAATAGCTGATCTACAAGTTTGCTGTATTTGTGACTTGTAGATTAAGGCTATTTTCACATGACCAAAATAGGGATGCCAGGTTTAAAGTGGTTAAACTTAAACCTTCAGGCTTCACAAACACACAGAGACTCAACATGATCTATTACAATTATTACAGGAGCGACGTGAATACCGTAAATGGTACAAAAATGCCAATGCTAATATTTTGGTGATGCATCATTCATAGAGACTGATGACTTTATTTCCGCTGATGTTGCTTAATCACCTCGTTATAACACCGCTCACTAAATAAATGAACCATTCCCCCCACCTGGTTTGTGGCACCTTTATTCCTCTGGAACTCGTCTCTGGCCCAGTCCCTGAGGTATTTGCGGTCTGCCTCGTCTGGAACCTTCCGTATGGTCCTCAGCATGCTTCTATAGATTCCCAGGACCCTCTGCCTCTGTAGGAACTGATGCATTATGCCAGGACATCAACAGAACAGGGTCAACATACTACATACTATTAAACAATGAGGGTGTTGATACATTATAACTCTAAGGTTGTATAAATGGAACCAGACTGGGCCCCTGACATTAGGACCAGTGTTCTACAACTATGCCATCATTCATTCATTCAAAGCAGGTGTAGTCAACCTATTCAGGCTATAATTCCAAGGCTGCATGGTGTGATCACCCGTGCTAAACAGTGAAATAATAAATAAAAACACACTAAAAACACAGGATAACACAAGAAGAGAATGAGCAATAACTTAATAATGAAACATAAAGAATGGCAAAAAATATTCGGCAATTCTTCTTTTAGCTTTGTATGTTGTCTATTTTGGGAAAAGACTTACGCAGGTAGGCTATAATGACATTCCCCAAATAAGGACGCCATGTAGCCTATAAAGTGATTAATAACATATTCCCCATCGTACGCGTTGTTTGCTTTAAGAATCAGTTGTGAATCTGTCAGTGAATGTCTTGACAGATTACTCAACACCAGGCTGAGTTGACAGATGTGTCTCACAGTCACCAGTTATAATATTAACGTTACATAAACCCGCAGGACGCGTTTTGATCTCTTGTGCGGTTCTTTGCTTCTCTCACCTGTTTTAAAGTAAAAGCTGCCGGTGGTAACCTTGACACAGACATGATCTTCTGACAGCCTCGCTCTCTCTGGCACTAGACAAGTTAAAAACCGGATGTTATGACGGAACTTCGGGTTTGCTGCCCCAGTAAAAGAAAAGTAAGGTGGAATCTGTCTCCATCAAGTGGTCCGGAGAGGAATGAACATTACATTAATTGGGTCTCAAACTTTCAAATCTTTTTGTATTGAGTTGTACTTGAAATGTACTGTAATTCTGCAAACTGTTAATAAATCAATCAAACAAACAGACCAGAACACTGAGAGTGTTAGAGTGGGTGACAATGTTATGGGTGACAATGTTATCACACGTAAAGATGAAATTACCTACCTAGGTTCCATCCTGGAGGCTAATCTTTCCGGTGATAAAATGGCCACCAACGTAATCAAAAAGGTCAACCATAGAACAAGATTCCTTTACAGGATCTCCTCACTGGTCAACAAAAACACCTTGAAGACCTTAACAGGAGCCCTTGTACAGGGTTTCTTTGACTATGCATGCACCTCCTGGTACCACAGCACCTCAAAGGCCCTTAAAACCAGGCTCCAGACTTCCCAAAACAAACTGGTCAGGCTCCTACTTGACCTAGCCCCCCGAACCCACCTCACCCCTGCCCACTTCGACAGGCTGGAATGGCTTAGGGTCGACGACAGAGTACAGCATCTTGCAATGGGTCTGGTCCACAAGATTCGATACACCACCAAGATACCCATGTACCTGTCTAGATACTTCCTTAATGTTAACGAAGTCCACACCCACAACACCAGAGGGAGTGCAACGAACCATGTACAACCCAGATTCGGCACAAACAAGGGACTCAATTCTTTTCGCTCCTATGCCACCAAAATGTGGAACGCCCTACCAACTGTCATTAAGACATGCGAATCCCTTGACTCTTTCAAAACCGCTCTCAAAGGGCACCTACGGACGGCTGCAATTCGAAACTGGCCCCTGTAAAATCGGAATCCCTCAAACATGAACGCAAGGACAACACAAGAGACGGTCGCGGCCACACAGCCAACTCAAGGTATGGCCACTGAGCCAACTTGGGGACCCAACGCAAGGACAACACAAGAGACGGTCACGGCCACACAGCCAACTCAAGGTACGGCCACGGAGCCGACTTGGGGACCCAACGCAGCTCCTCCAAGGAAAACAAACAAATTAACGGAGCTGAACGTGAATCCCCCCCACCGCCCACCCCTTTTTTCCCCCCTCACTGTATATGTTTCTTTTCCCTTTTTACCTCCTTTATGATGAATTCCTGTTCTGTCTATAGAAGTGTCTATTTGTACGTCTCTAAATGTTTTGATGATTTGAACATGGTGGACCCTATTGGAAACAAGTGTAATGCTTAATTGGGTCGTCCACTCACAGTTAACAGCCTTTGTATTGAGTTTGTGCTTGAAATGTACTGTAATTCTGCAAACTGTTAATAAATTCTTCAATCAATCAATCAATGAGAGTCCCTGGACCCCACTTTGAGAACCACTGCATTACATGTCACACAGTCACAGCATAAAACTAAAGTGGTATTTGAAACGTTTTATTGTCAGAGTCATACTGTAACGTGTTATGTTATGGATTAATGGATGGGTAGTATGAAGAAACAACCTCTTGAATATAACGGATGCCTGCTTACATTTGTGTGCATAATGCAAAAACAAAAACACATCAGTGATTAACATTTCAATGCACAATCCAAACACTGTTGAATCTTCTCCTAATCTGGGACAATGTGATGTATTCCTAAACTCTCCTTCAGCAGTACGCACGCACGCGCGCACGCGCACACGCACACGCACACGCGCACACGCACACACACACACACACACACACACACACACACACACACACACACACACACACACACACACTTTATAAAATGAAAGTGGCAGATACAAGTCTTTAGACCACAAAAAGTTGTTATTGGAGCGTTCTATCAAAATTGGATAAGTCCGCAGCAGTCCCTGTGCTAGTTCAAAGTGCATAAGAACTGCATTTTCTAAAAATACTGACCTTCAGAGTCGTGGTCGGGTCTGTAAGCGACCGTTACAACAACAGATGATTTGGGTGCAAATGTGAGATGCAATACCGATACAATACCATTTCCTCTCCAAGGCACAATTAGCTCTTCATTTAAGTGACTCGTGATGTCCGTAAATGACTAGGGCTAGGGTGCAACAGTTAATTGAACTAATCAATATCATTCTTGATAATAAAAAACAATCGATTCATAATAATCGATAACAAAAAAACCCCAGAAATAGCCACTCTACAAGCTCACAATGCGCTTATACTGTATTGGCTATTTTTGCTACTTTTGTGTGACACCATTGTGCAACATTTTACAACACTCTTAACAAAGTGTATAAAAAGAAAAAAAGTCAAACCGAAATTAATTTCATCGATTTGTATTAAAAAATAAAAAAGAACCCGCTTCTCGATTATTCGATTAACCGAAAAAGTTATCAATAAAATAATCTCTAACTAAATAAATGATAGTTGCAGCCCTAGTCATGGCATCATGAAGGGGGGTTGTTTTTTCATACAAAGTTCACAACTCTGTGGCCACTTATCCACCAGGTTGGAATCTGTTCCGTTCTTTCTTCCTTGCCTAATTTTGAACCAGTTCAGAGTGTTTCCACTGAAAATGATTTGGTTCAGAAGACAGAACCCTAAAAGTAATAAAATAAGCCAAAGTGGGGGTGTCACTATGCTACAGGTTGGAAGATGCAGATGTGATATACAATGGCAAAAGCAATCGAAACATCATCATTAAAGAAAGGTAAACTAACTGCCATTGACAGTTGAATTTCCCCCTTGAAATATATTTGACACATTGCTAGCCAGGCCTGGAATCGTACCTACTACCTGGGGCAACTGGGGACTCCTGACAACAGTAGTACTGCTAAAAACTGGAGGAAACGCAAGCCGGTTCGCAGCCGGTTCCGTGAAAAGCACCAAGGTTCCAAGAATCTAGAACAGAACCAGTTCTAGAATCAAAGTTCTATTGGTGGAAAAGGGGCCTTTATGATGTGTTCACATTGAAAGATGAGTGATTCTGATGAGCAATTGCAACACTGACTAAGACATCCACACAAACATGAAGGAGGGGGAAGGAGGGGGTATATAGTACAAGGTGGGGGAAAGAGGTATTTTACTGGACTCTTCACTGAGGTGTATTCATACGCAAGGGAATCACATTTCATTTTCTATCATTTCTTTTAAGAGACGTGCAAGTTAAAGCAATCCTTGTTACATTACAAAAAAGAGTTAACTTCCAGAATTCCCCTGATGAAGACAAAGACAGAAAACGGCAAAAGGGTTTCGCTATCAAACTCTACAGAGTCTACTAAAATCAGAGTAAAAATAAGAAAATAAAGGCACATGTACAGCGGAAAATCCGTCTTTTTGGAGTCCTCGTTTTATTTATGTGTTTTCTTTCAGAGTTCTGTGGTTTTTGAGAGGCGTAGCGGCCAGAAGTGTGGCAATTGTGCAGGTGGCTGGCTGCCGCCCTCGCCTCTCAGTTTTTTGGGGGGGAAAACAAAAAGAAAAACAAAACAAAAATTAAGAATAACAATGGCTTCTCGTTCGGCGGCGTTAGTGGTCGGTGGCCGTGACGAGTTCGAACCACTGCCTCAGCGCGTCGCTCAGGGTCTCGGGCAAGGCGTTGACGTCACGCAGGATGATGTAGAAGGGGAAGGGGAACTCGTCCATGTAGGAGCGGATGTCTGGCAGCTCCCCCGGCCCTTTGAAGATGGGAACCTTGATGTCCAGGATGGAGTCCTGAAGGGAGTCAATACGAGAGGGTAGAGACATTCCGATTCAGTTCATTTGTCACTTAGATGCACTGTTCAGGCACATACGTACGTGGGACAATCTTACGCTGGGAAGATCCACTTACCATAAAACAAACATCAGCTTAAAAAGCATTACACAAAAGTTTGTGGAACTCTCTGGGACCGCAGGGGGGGAGAGAACATAATTTAATTTTCAACCCATTGAGACCTGAGTCGGAATCTACAAACGCGTTCTTAATCGGTAGTGCTCTCCCGGTTTTAATGGCTTTATAAAAGGCAAACAAAAAAAAAGAGCTCGTAGATTGACTATTCTCGCTATGAATACAGGTGTGCGATTTTGACAAGTCCATTGGTGTGCCCTGGGGCACAGAAAGGCACTGATCTACACAAAAGCAACAAACAACATCAACTTGTATTAATTTGAGACTGCCCTTACCCTTGAGTTGGGGTTGTCCAGCACCACAAAGATGACAAAGACGTTGGCGTTTCGCGCCGCCTGCACAGCGGCCGTCACCTTGTCCTTCCCCTCCAGGAAGAGACCGCGTCCATCCGACACCACCAGCAACAGCTGGGCTGTCTCTGTGGACAGAGAAAGGCACAAACGGATGAAATAGCATCATCACAATCAAATTAAATTATTTTTACTTATCTGTCAGTGGCCAAAAACAGACATTTCCCCTATCCGTGCACACGGGTAGAGTGGCCGGTAGAGCGGCTGGATGGGAACCGTGAGGTTCCCAGTTCGATCCCGGGCTCCCCCAGAGTTAGTGTTGAACTGTCCTTGAGCAAGACTCTGAAACCCTAATTGCTACCGATGTGCAGGTTGGTTTCCTCCGTCCTATATAAATACACCATTTACCAGGTGAGCCTCTACTGCCCATCTACAAAGGCTTCTATTTTTTTTTGTTTCGATAGACATCTAGGTCGCTGAGCCACCTTCACTGGGAGAATGATACTGGGTTTCTGACATGGCCTGTAGCCCAGCTCCATACAGCGCTAACATTTGCTCCACCGGGGCCTTTGTGGACACAACAAAGGCCTGCTTTTGACCTGGAGGACTTGGCTCTGATCCTGGTCTCATGGTGACACACTGAAGGCTTGTTTGTTGGACCTGAGATACAATCTGGGCATGGACCCCATTTTACTAAGCAGCACAGAGGGGTGGATTCAATCAGCGGTGCATTCATGAGTGTGTCTGTTAGTCAGGGCAGAAAGGTTACGCAACGAGGTAAACCAGTCACACAGCGATGTTACAACCTCCACTAGTATCTTTAACCAAATGAACCCCAGTGTCCCCATTATGGGCATGTCAAAGTAGCGAATATTCAGTGACAGAGATTTGGTGTAGAGGGGCAATGAAGTATATAGGGTTTAAGTGGCAAGAAAGATTGTGTATGAAAGATTATTTCCTGGTGTCTGGTACACACATTCTTCATTCAAGTCAGCAAGCACTAAGGTACTACGCAAGTTTGTGCTTTCTTCTTTATTTAGTATTTAGTATTTCAGAAAACCATAGGCCATGCACCCAGCTTGAAAACATGTCACACTGTCTAATAGGACAGACTAATAGACAATCTCCAAACCTCTTCAATATTTGTATTGTGCGGTTGTCTACAGTGGGTGGTACATGCACAAACGTTACGTAGAACACATTACCTGCGTTTGGCGATCCTGCCGTCTTCTGTCGCGCTGAGACAAACATTTTAGCGGACGTCTCTAGAAACTGCAGAGCACAGACACAGTCAGTCATTGATCTAGAGTACAGTGTATGACCGTAAATGATTGTAGTAGAAGTATCTACTTTATCCGACAACAACAATTTGCTATGAAAACTGCATGAGAAAACCATAGCTAGCATATGATGCTATGATTGAACGGTAGCCCGCCTCTTGAAGAATATAACATTATCAATAAGGAATGGAGTAAAATTGTTGCAATTATTGCCTTCCGAGCAGATTTATTTTAAACTGTGGCCATAATATTTCAGTATGTATCGTTGCGTTTATCGTTAAACTTCATCTGCTCAAAAAAAACTTTAACTTTTCAGGATTCAGATTAAAAAATAGCAAAAGTTGCAGATCTACGAGCTCAAAACGCATCACTTAATTCTCACCACAAGCTTACAGATCTGCTTTGATACTTTTGTGTGACACTGTAGCATGATCAAGCAGGGAATTTATTTACGAAAAAAAAATCACCCGTGGCGTCCGCGTGCGTTTAGGATTTTGGGTAGGGTGTCTAACCAAACACATGCACCCCTGTTGTAGAAGGAAGGCTATGGGGTGGGGAGTCCATGTTTGGAAGCAGAGTTTGTTGTAGCTTGTAGTTTTGTGAACGTGTGGCTCCGACAGTACCTGTGCTATCCTGGTCTTCTTCTGCTGGAACTGACACAGTCTCAGTATCCTGGCTCCTGATTCGTCGTTGAACTGCTGCTGGAAGGGATGGAGGAGCTGCACGGACTCCCCGAAACTGCAAATACAAATACATGTTAGCTCTTCGTCAAAGGCATGTTAGGGAGACAGGGGATAACAGCACGCATACTGTAACTGTACTCACACAGGCTTAACAACTTAACCCCTATTGTATTGTCGTACAGCAGTGTCACTCACACAAAAGTGGAGAAGATAAAGAATATACAAGCTTAGCTCATCTATTTTCTATTCGTTCTTTTTTTCCTCCTTCAAATTTTGAAAAATACAATTTTGAAGACCCATGTTGAAAGTGGTCAACAACGTCTCTAGGAGTCACTTGTCTTACTGTACCAGACATCAATCCATTTTCTGTGACACTTTTCTATCTTCCGAGGTTAAGTGGGCTCCTAGGATAATGATTTTTGGTTTCATCACCCGTGAGCAAATTAATCCAAGAAGCCTGATGCAGTGTGTTCTTACCTGCATACAGAGACCTGGCCCACCTCCAACAGAGTGAGGGCATTGGCGATCACCGACAGGGATTCAAAAGCCAGCTGGAACATAGAGGACACAAACAGGACTTCATCAGTTTGTACAGTAGTTTAACCGTTTATCTGTCTGTGCTGTAAGAAAGAATAATAGAGCTATGCGCATGACATCAGCGTACCCGACTTGAGTGGCAAAAAAAGAAAAAAACGTTCTGGCCTTGAGAAGACAATTAAGTAGATAGTCATTAGTCAACAACGTTTTAATACAGTCTTCTTCCGTTTTAACTCGGTATGTGGTAGATGTGTGCTGACCTGTTTGGAGTGGTTGTCCACCATGCTGGAGGAGTCGTCGATGGCCACACAGATCTGGTACTCTCTCTTGCTGGGTTTGGTTCTCCTCAGCCAGATCTTGTCTTTGCGGAACTGGCTGGCGATGTAGGGGATCACCTTCCTCATGTTGAGCCGCTTCCCTGTGCGGTAGTCTCCCCTGTGCAAAGCATTCGTTGTCAGACAGTGCTGTGATGCATCCAATTTACAATTTAGGCATTTAGCAGACGCTCTTAATCCGGAGCGATTTACAGTAAGCAAGAACAACACAAGGTAATACATCAAATACATAGAAATAGTCACCAAGGATCATAAGCAAGCTAAGAACCTAACATCCGATCCCTATTCATTGTATTGTCAGGATGAATGCCATGGGCTTTGTTCAGCCTGCAGGTCATTCTGACAACACTGTTATTTTGTCTCTGTCGGGTGTAACCCTAATATGTCCAAAAATGTTACTTTTCAGGATTCAAATAGCGAAAGTAGCTTGCAGATCTGCAACTTTTGATGCTTTTGTGTGACGATGTAGTATGATCAAGTAGGGCGTGGATTTAACACATTCACTATACAGAATTGTCTGTATAGTGATAGTCCCTTCCCTGCCATGGATTGCATGATGATTTGTTTTGAAGATCCTAAAATTCGCACCAAAATGAACTGGAAGCAAAATCAGCTAAGCTAACGTTGGCTTCTTTATAAGTCATCCGAACTGCTGTTGTCGGTGCATGACATGCTTCCATAGAAGACATGGAGGCTTCTATGGAATCCAAATGACTGAAATCAGTCGTGGTAGTCATGAAGACATGTGAGCTACTGTATGTGGTGTGGTACTGTACTGTACTGTACTGTACTGTACTGTACTGTACTGTACTGTACTGTACTGTACTGTACTGTACTGTACTGTACTGACTTGAGCTTAGCGGCCTGAGTAGGTTCCAGGATGAGGCGGAGCTGTTCACACAGCTGCTGGGAAAGGGCAGAGGTCAGCGTCTGGTACTGATGCCACATGGCCGCTGCTGCACTCTCCTGCATCACAAATAGAAACAACACACAAAAAAAAGTTTGTCATCAAAACAGAAATAAAAGCTGATGCAGGTTTTAATAATGAGTTTCACTTTTGGTGATGGCCTTATTTAGGAACAAAACTCTTCAACAGCTACAATTAGTCAATTATGCATTCAGCAAATATCCACAGTGACTTAAAAAGGTTTTATTGTATGGAAGTGCAGGTCCAGCCACTGTTGAGACTGTGGCCTGTTGTGTTGCACCATCCTGCTGCTCTGTGGTGTGGTTTAAACCAGAGTCTATGGTTGTAGAAACTGGCTCTGAACACACCGGTACAATACACTTGTTACACAAAGATATTTGAACTTGGCGACCCCAACTTCTGTTTCAACTGTGCAGTCATGTAAAAAAATAAATCTAATCCTTACCCTAGCTCACTAGCTGCTTAGCAGAATTAAATAAAAATTATATACATTTTCATGAACACTGTCGTGATCGGTCAAATACCCTTCTGGGTACAAAGATAAAAATGACAGCTTCCAGGTTGTCGGGTGGAATTACAGATTGTATACCATGGGCTTCTAACTTCTGCACTGTATCTGATTGTGTATTCTTCCTTTTTTGTGATTTTAACTATCTTGTGCTAATAAAATAAACGGGTGACGTCACCTCCTCTGCAGCTCCGGGGGCTTGTTTCTGCCAGGCTTCCAACTGCATCTCCATCTCTCTTCTGATCTCCTCTGGGTCCACCTCCGCTTTCTGGACAGACACAGACACAGACACACAGAGACTTCAGTTTGTTGTCATCCATCATTCTGTTCGAGACAATATCCATCTAAGGTTTATATCTGTTCCACATCCACCCATCATTATTCAGTACCTGATCCAGGTCCATGAGCAGCTCTGGGACAGTGTGGATGGTGGACTGGGTGCATCTCTCTGGATGCTCTTCATCCTCGCCCTGTTCTCTGTCTCTCCGTCTCTCCTCCTCCTCTCTGTGCGTCTGGGTCTCCATCTCTCCACCTTCCACACTCGCTGCAATTACAAACAATTAGATGTGACTTTAACCACTTAAGCCCGGTATACTCCGTCATACAATTGCGAGCGAAACTAGACCATTGAACACCTCATAATGTGTCGTGACACGACATGTTGTAAGCTTGTAGATCCATTTTCAAAATGATTTCTACATGTATAAGGTTTACATATATGTAAGAACATGCCCTGAATAGGGATGCTAGGTTTAAAGTGGTTAATAAAGCACAAATGCAGTTTTATTGTGGACTTATTGTCTTGTATATAGGTACTGTGTCTGTATGACAAATGTGGGGACAAAGTGAACCGGTATGCACACAACAATGCCCGACACAAACAAGTGTTCAAACAAATAATTGTTGAGTAAATGATAAACCTTTCTGGGAGGTCTTGGTGGAGTCCAGCTTTTCTGGCTTCAGCTCTGGGGCATCGACCGCCTGCAAGTCCTCCTCCTGCTCCCCGGTATCCATGGCAATGTCGTCGTCATCTTTGTCCTGGTCTTGTTGAGGCCCAGCTGGTTTCTGCTGGTCTGTGCTGGCGACATCTACACACGAAAACACACACTTTTACACACCAGTTGAGCCACCTCAGACTCAAATACCCTGTTGTTGTTCCTGACCGATGGGCCACATAGCTCGGGAACCATTAGTTCCCAAGGCTCCGGAGCAACATACAAAGTACAAGGTCAAAATGTAGGGAAGGTGTTGGTCCAGCCACTGTGCAGATTGTGGTCTGGAATTATTCGTATTGTTATAATTTGTATTTGGCACCATCCTGCTGCTGTGTGGTGTGGTAAAACCAGAGTCTATGGCTTTGAGAAACTGGCTCTGAACACACCAGTACAGTGTTACACAATGATATACACACAAAATGACTTGGGTGGGCCTTGAACTACTGACAAACTGGCTACAAACTTAACATACTAGAGCATTGATCCATCAGGTCTACTGTACTTGTTGACTTAACTTCATTCTCTTTAACCCACTAAAACCAGGAAAGGATTTTAAATAACATAGCAGATATACAAGCTCACATCGCGTCTGGTACTGTACATCAGCTAATTACTGATTTAGAAGGCATTTTGTAGAATCGAGCTCAGGTCTTAAATGGTTTAAGAACGTTTCTACCAATGGCCTCTCTGCATATTGTACTCTTTTAAAACAGGGTAATGTGATGAGCTTCCAGGACCTGAAAGACAAATTTAATTTACAGAATCAGGACCTTTTTAGGTACCTACAAATCAGAGACTTTATAAATAGAAGGCTATTAAGAAGAGAAGATGCAACAGGAGTAGAGATCATTAAGATTTTCCAAAATGCGTATGCAGGCTCTACTTATCAAAAGATAGTTTCAAATGTATATGTAGTGCTTCAAAACATGAAAGGAGATAATACTCTGAATATTAAAGCAAGATGGGAAGCAGAGGGCAACCTTACTATATCAGCAGAAGAATGGGAAAGAATATGTAAACATCAGTGGAAAATGAGTAGTTCCCCCACATGGAGAGAATTCAGCTGGAAAAATGTGAGTCGTTTCTTTTGCACTCCAGCCCAGAAAAGACATTACACGTATCAGTCGGACTGTTGGAGACTCTGTGGGGAAACATTGGCAGGTCATTTTCATGTGTTCTGGAGTTGCCCTTCTGTGGTTCCATTTTGGAGAAGTGTCCACAGTGTCCTGGAAGCAGTTTTTGGTGTTGACATTCCTTTTGATTTTAAAACCATGTATCTTGCAGATCTGGAGGGACTTCAATTTGTAAAGCAGGATCAGTATCTATTGAGGGTATTGCTGGTGGCATCCAAAAAAGCCTTAACAAAAAAGTGGCTTACAAATGTAATACCAACTATAAATGAATGGATTGATTTAATCTATAGTATATTTATTATGGAGAGAATTACATTCAGCTTCAGAGGTCAGGTTGAAGTCTTCACAGATAACTGGTTTAGATGGATTGCTCATGTTTCTACCATAAGACCTGATTTTGTATAGTTTCAGTTAAACCTGTTTAACCTGTATATGCACCTGTATTATACTTATGTATTATGAATGTTCATCGATGGAGAAGAGAGGCAGACATCTCCCCTTGTGTGTATTGTACGTATATTGTCTTGTTTTGTTTTCGGTTGTATGTCTTGTCAATTGTCAGTCGTTCATGTATGTTTGATTAAAATTCAATAAAACGTAAATTGAAAAAAAAAAGAACGTTTCTACCGGCACGGCACAGAAGCACAAGCACCATCATAAAACAAATCACTGACCATATGTCTGAGTGTCGTAGGCCGTCTCGCCCTGTTTGATGTGTTCGTACACGTCTGACTCCTGCTGCGCCTGGCCCTGCCGCGTGTCCTCCGTCCTGTCCTTGCAGCTCTCCACGGTGCGCAGGCGCTTGTTGATGCGCTCGTTGTAGTCCCCCGTGGAGCGCTCGTTGTCCGCCTGGCCAGGTTTCCTCTTGAAGCTCTGAAGTAGCAGGCGACGGAGAAACGGGACAAACGGTGAGCGGTGGGGGTTTGACATTATATTTAGAGACAAGTGGGAAAACCTGATCATTGTTGATGTTGATGGATAGATCATTTTCACCCATTTTTGGAAAGACTGCCTAAAATAGCCGATCTACAAGCAGTAGTTGTTGTACAAGCTCTCAACATGTAGCATACAGCAGTTGTTGTACAACACATTATAACATGCTTATCATACTATAATTCAGTCAATGTCTGTCTGAATGTGTGTCTGTCTGTCAGAAACACCGCTGTATCTCCTCACTGCCTGCACCAATCGCTCCCACTTTTCACACAGGCATTGACCATAATAATATGGAGGTCTTAACGAAGCCCTTTTTTTATTAGTGAATTAAAAATGCCAAAACGCACCCAGGGCGCAGTACCACCGGCGGCCACAAGTGGGGGGGGGGGGGGGGGGGGGCATATCTCACAAGGGCTAGTGTGATAAATGCATCACTATCTATCATCAATCTAACGATTAAAGGAAACGGGGATGACCTGCCTCCTGGGATGAACAGCGTTCATCCCAGGAGGCTGTACTGTACGTACCTGCGTCTTGCTCTGAGTGTGTCTCTGAGAAGCCATTCTGGCCATGAGCTTGGACTGGTGGCCCTCTGACTGGCTGGCATCGGCCGACCCGCTGCCATGCTCCTGACAAACGAAAAGCAATGCACTATTTCAACATCTACAAGCATTTAGCAAATATCCAGAGCGACTTAAAAAGGTTTTATTGTATGGCAGTGCAGGTCCAGCCACTGTGGAGACTGTGGTCTGGTGTGTTGCACCATCCTGCTGCTCTGTGGTGTGGTTTAAACCAGAGTCTATGGGTTGTAGAAACTGGCTCTGAACACACCGGTACAATACACTTGTTACACAAAGAACAGGTCTTGACCCGGCGACCCGCTTACAAACTCATTAGGTAGACTACTATCTTTTAGATTACATCCTCCATAAGAATTTCTCTTCTGACAACCATGGGCACCTGGGAAATAGAGCTAGGAGTAGTTCCCCCAAATAATTATTTTCTATCAATTACACACCCCATGCAGCCTAGAATGCATGGAGATGTTTTTGTCACATTTCTAAACCAATAACTTTATGACCGGCGGAGACTCAATTAATCTGACTCAATTATCTGCTAAAGGAATTTGACAAAATAATCTCCATGAATTCAAGGCTTCATGGGGTGTGTAATTGATAGAAAATAAGTATTCTTTTGGGTGAACTACTCCTCTAAGCTGCTTTTGTATACCTTCATTGTCTTTTGTTAATAGATACATCGATACATTTTATGGAAAGAATATTAAAAATAAATAAAACAACAACATAATGATCGCTTTTTGTGCTCACAGTAACTGAGGGAGAACAAATGTAAATGTGTAGTCTCTCTTTGAGTGCAATGAACACATGGTGACAGACATACTGTACCTCCTTAGCCTGGTCTTTCTCTGAGGCCTCTCCTGCCAGCTCCACAGCCGTCTCACTCTGGACGTTCTCCTCTCCAGTCTGTCCGTCCGTGTTGTGCTCCTTCCTGTCTGCAGACTCCGGCTGCTCCTCATCCTCACCGGGCCCCTCCTCGTCATCCTCCTGGAAGTATACAGAACAGTCATGAACAGCTGGCGGCAAGGATTGCAAATGTTCCACTTCCACTAATGACTATCATTTGTATAATACCAACATGCTTGAATGTCTTGGTGACCCAAACGTTGCATGCTTTAATAAGTGTTATCTTATAGTTATACTGTGCAAGCTTTTTAACAGTTATAATTAATGCCAAATATTAAAATGTAACATGAATCATGATAGACATCAATTTGGGGTAAATATTTAAATTAAATGTAATCTGCCAAATTGACAAACATTTAACATAAAATAATCACTTTGGCCCTCTATACTTTATTGTCAAACAAAGGAGCTTATCTATCTAGCTCACAAAACATACTTTAGGTTTCTGTCCCTTGTCATTTGGAACGGCCAGATCTTCTTGTTTCCCTGCCTCTTGTCCTTCATCCTTCTCCTCCTCCTCTTTCTCAGCAGAATCCTTGTCTCCTTCTCCCTCCTCTTTCTCCTCAGGCTGGGCCTCCTGGTCCTTCTCCTCGCCCGGTTGGCCAGGCTGGTCCTCCTCCATCCCCTCGGCTCCGTCCTCCTCCTCTCCCTCTTTCTCTCCACCCTCCTTCTCGTCCAGGTTCGGGGGCTTCTCCTCGATGTCAAAGGGGTTCTCCTCTGGCAGGGAAGAAGAAAATAGCAAAACTTTTATTTAAACACATTTTATACTTCGGTCGCACAGTAAAAATACTCTCACAAGTTCATAGTGACTTCTGCATCAAGTTCTCTACAGTTAAAATATGTTGTCAAATGAACACAGAAATTAATTCCTCTGAGCCCCTCCCAAATAAATCCCAAAGATTATGCAGCTCCAGTCCCAAAATAGTGCCTCCCAGACCCGTTGAAAGAAAGTTATGACACCCTTTGATCTCACCGAGATGCGATCATGTCGTTCATGTATTGATTGTGCTTCATAAACACCCATTAAGAGAGTTCCACGCTGGAACTCTACAGTATGTGTGAACAATAGGTAGTAGCATGGCGAGCGCTGCATCCTTGTTATTCTGGTTGTTCTCTCCGAGCACGCCTAAACAAATTCCAAACTGGTAGGTTGGTTCTGGCAATATGTTACTGAATATCATATGAATATTCTCCATTATATAAGCTTTATTACAGGCTCGTGGCCTGACAATACATCACATGTAAATGTATTGAAATAAGTGTAATGTAATTTATTACAAAAATGTAATAAAAATACAGTACATTTACCCAGTCTCACAGGTTACTACTCTAGGAGAGGCACTCATGCCAGTGTATTGACGGAAGTCTATTGGAATGTTGGAACTCTAAGTTCTAGTGCCTCCATACTAGTGACTTCTCTACAGTGTGAGCGGTTGACCATCTCACCGTCCCCCTCGCCGTCCCCTTCGTCGTGGTCCCCCTGCTCGTCCTCCTGGTCCAGGTTGAGCTCCTCAGGGAGGTCTATGGCCTCGGGGTCCGCCTTCTTCTCCTGCTTGCCGTAGTAGGGGTCCACCTCGTTCTCATCGAACTCCCTCTGCAAAAAGAGACGTTTAGGGGAGAGTTTAGCCTCGTTGCCGCGTTGATACACACGGCGACGTCTAAACTAAACGTAGTTGCTGAAACAGAGGAGAAAACCTCCCTGACAAAACTAAGCTTACTGATTCTATCTTCAAATTCATCTTAAAATCTTAAAGCACAAAAGAAAATGATCTCTGAATGTGTTTCACCCACAGAAACGAAGGCCGTGTCATTCTCACCAATCTCTAGTTGAGTGAAACGGTTAGAGACCGGCACTAACTAAGAGTTATGCCTAATTTACAGACGTAAACGTCTGGAATCGTCCAAAACACTACCTCGTCTCCTTGTTCATGGATCTTCTCTTTGTCCTCGTCCATCTGATCGTCCTTGTCCTGGTTCTTCTTCTGGTCTTTATTGGGATCTGCGGCGTCCAGGTTGTCATCTTTGGCGACTAATTCTGACTCCCCCTGAGGAGACAAACCAGGTTTGGATGGACTGGTTGACATAAGTCACAACAAATCGACACTTTGTGACGTAAGAGCAAAATGGTCACCTTGTGAGTAGTATGGTCAAATAGTTCTCCGTGCACACCGTAAACCACTTTATTTAAAGATATTTTTGGTCTTTTCTGCCTTTATTGATATGACATACTTTAGTGGAGATAGACAGGAAACGGAGAGAGAGAAAGGGAATGAATCGAGACTCGAACCCACGACATGCTGTCAGGCATGCCATGCGCCTATGTGGTATGTGCCTGTACCGCTAGGCCAGTGGGTGCCCTGTGTGCCTGTACCGCTAGGCCAGTGCCCCCACCGTAAACCACCCTATATATATATAAAAAAAGAAAAAAGAAACAACATCTGACCGTGACAATCGCAACCGCTTGCACGTACCTGGTCCATGCCGTTGCCAGACTCCTCCTCCTTGTCGCTGCCCTCTTGGTCTTCATCGTCCTCATCGTCGCCCCACATCCTCTCGTCCAGAGTGTCCGTCTGGCCGTCGCCCAGGTCGCCCATCTTCTTGTCCAGCTCCTCGTCATCCTCCTTGTCAGACTCCTCCTCTTCATCTTCACCTGCAAGCGGTCAAAGAGACGCGAGATGTGTGGTTACATTTAGTACATTATATTCACAGAACCCTATCGGTTTACAAAATGCTGGTGAAGGATGAGAATATTCTCATTTTCAGAGTGTGATTGCCTAATTCAGTGGTTCTCAAAGGCCCCTTTTCCACCAAAATAACTTTGGTTCTAGAACTGGTTCCGATCTAGATTCTTGGAACTTTGGTGCCTTTTAATGGAACTGTTCCAGTTCTGAACCAACTTTTAGGGAATCAGTTCATTTTCAGTGGAAACACTGAGCTGATTCAATATTAGGCAGGAAAAAAGAACTGAAACGGTTCAACCCCAGTGGAAAAGGGGCCTCCTTGAGAGGGTTCCAGGGGGTCCCCAACAAACTTAATAATATAGTAATTAGTTAATAATATAGCATAAAAATCTGCTAAGCCTATATGCATTGGCTATTTGAAAATAGCCAACATACAATGTGATGCACCATGAGCTTCTAGAGCTGCTATTTTCAAAAGCACCTTGACTAAAAGAATATTTTTGAAACATTTTAACAACAGAAATTTTGTACAGGGGTTCCTGGCAAAAAATATTTTAGATGGGGGTCGGCCAGATACATATTAATTTGGGGATCCTTCATATGCTAATGTTTGAGAACCACTGGCCCAATCTCGCCCAAGCCTGCTGTCCATCAGTGTCTTGTGTGATTGGCACCCAAGAGATTTATAGTTGGATTACTTTTATATATTTATAAATTATTTTATATTACAATGACCGTGTAAATAGAAGGGATGTTATCATGTTACCATGGTAGTATTTCGAGTTGATAACCCACCTGGCTCTCTCTCTTCACCGTCGTGCATCTGGCCATCAAAGTCTTCCGACATCTCGATGGCGTTGTCTTCTTCCTTGATGTTCTTCTTGTCCTGCTGTTCTTCTTTCTCCTGGCCCTCCTGGAAGGTGTCCTCCACCTACCGAGACAGAGACATGATGCGCTACAGTCTTGTCTTCGATGGTCTCCCAGTATCCAACTCAACTATGCTTGTACAATCAAGCACACAATTTATACTTTTCATAATAAAGAGATGCTGCTCCAGACCAGACTCGTATGATGTGCCAATCATAGACAAACCCTAGTGGATGGAGGCCTATGGTTTTCTGGTCTGTGACAGTCATATGACGGAGCATAGACTAGGTATCAGTCCTAGTTACTAATAGTAACTAACTACGTAACAGGTGGCGTTATGAAAGACGAGTCAAACAGGAGGCTGGCCAGACTGAGTAGCGAAGTGACAAACAAATCACAGAACGCAGCGTATCAGGCTGATAACCAGGTTAGTAAGAAACAACAATTGTTCAAGACACGAGCCTTGCACTGATGACTGGCCTTGGCAAAATTCAGACCACAACCAAACTGGATGTCCAGAAATCAAAGTTACAATTACTACAGCATAATAAAAATAGTAAATCACCTGGTCTTCATTCTCAATCTTGTCGCTGACATCTTTTTGGCCCTCTCCTTCTCCTATGCCACCTCCCTCGTAGTCGTGGAACTCCGTAGCCCCTTCACCGTCCCCACCCATTAGCTCCTGCGGCAGGCAGAAACCCTGAGAACAAACATAACACCTCCCATTAGCTCCTGCGGCAGGCAGAAACCCTGAGAACAACCAGAACACGCTGATGATCAAACGTGATGGAACAGCTCACTTATCTGTTTATCACCAACAATTTTGAGTTAGGGGGGAAAAAAAGAGTGTTTGAAATTAAATTTCTACAATAATTGAGCTGTGAAGGTCCTAACCACTGTGAAGGATATAGATTAAAGAAAATGTGTCCTGTCCTTGGTTTACATATTGTTGCATGCTGTCAGGTAGAAACCTTGTATCTCCATATTTAAACTAAATTAAATTAAAATCAATGCCCTAATTTGTCATACAACAGTGTCAGACAAAGTAGCAATAAATAGCCGATATACAATACAAGCTCACTTTGCTTCTATTTATATTTTAAATTAGAAGTACTAACACGAGCATGCGAGTAAAATAATAACTCCATTGGATCCATTGGAACACAGGATATGTTTTCCCCCATTTCTATTCCTGAAGAGTAACAGTTTGGGACATATACTACCGAAGTCCTGACATCACTCGCTCATCGCCATCTGCGTACTGTACCTTCTGGGCGAGCTCGGTGAAGATGCTGGCCAGCACAGACAGTAGTTTCCCAGTGCTCCTGTGGGCTCCCAGCGAGATGGCCATGTAGTAGCGGACCAGGTCAGAGTACACCCCCAGCATGGGCTCCACACGCAGCAGCATCCTGCAGGCCTCGTCCACCTCCTGAACGCCACCATGGACACACAACACAGACTTAACCACTTTCAATCTGGCCTCCATATTTTGGGAATGCCATTAGATACACTTTCTTCTCTCCACCA
Organism: Electrona antarctica; assembly: GCF_951216825.1. Taxonomy (NCBI): domain Eukaryota; kingdom Metazoa; phylum Chordata; class Actinopteri; order Myctophiformes; family Myctophidae; genus Electrona; species Electrona antarctica. The sequence continues at coordinate 28,396,677 of NC_136798.1, forward strand.
GGCGTGGCCGAGACTATGTTTTGGCCCCTGTCTGTCCGTCCGTGTGTCCGTCCTTCCATCCGTGAACAGCTAATCTCGGGGGGCACCGTTGGCCCGATCGCCAATCATGCCAGAGCAGAAAATCTACCGCCCCCCAGGATTTTTGCGATACAGATTTTTTTTATACTCTTCCAGATTTTGTCCAAACATCACGCACATCGGGTACACAAGCAACAAGTTGTGAGCTTGTAGATCTATTCTTTTCCAAAAAGTCTTAAAAACATTTTCAGATGGGGTCTATGGACAAAATAATTAATTTGGGAGTCCTTGACATGAAAAAATTAGAGAACCACTGGTGTGGGTGAATGATAATCGCTATTATCGTGATATAGAAATGCTCACAATAATCGTATCGCAGAGATTCTTATTTATTGTGAAATTGTCTTCCATCATACACTACGATGAATAATGAATTCGCTTTTGTTGAGCTACAACTCAGGCCTGTCACAAAAATTACACTGTAGATCTGCGGTCTTTGGAGAACATTCCGCGCCCAGAATAGTGATGCTGGGGGTTCAAGTGGTTAGAGTTATGCCTAACTAAGAGTTATGCCTAATTTACAGATGTAAACGTCTGGAATCGTGAAAAGGTGGCATTTTAAGTTTCAAACATACTTCGATCATTGCGATGACATGCAATGTAAGACATGCATGTTTGATATGGTTCCTACCTGGAGTTGCTGAGGCTGACAGGAGTCTCGGTGCGTCCGGAGGCGTTCCAGAAGAGCGTGCAGCCCAGAGCTCACCTCCTCTAAGCACAGAGAGCCTACTTCAGCCGCCAGCTCATCCTCCAGCAGACCACTCAGGTGGCCTGGCTTCAGCAGGTCCTCCGCCTGCTCCTCCTCCTGCTCCTCCTCCTCCTCCTCTGCGCCGCTCTCTGGAAGATGGAAGATCATTTGACATGATAAGACAAACATTAAAAGATCCATAGACTTGAAAGACTGAAAGCCAGGCGTTGGGATGTATGGTAAGATATTTTGAGATGGGGGTCTGCGGCCAAATACATTTTGGGGGTCCTTGACATGAAAATGTTTTGATTTGAGCACCACTGATATAGCAACATATGTTTTTCAGAAAACTGTTAGGTTTTAGAATCAACTACGCTCAATGACTCGCATTGGGAGTTGTGCCTCCTGGACCTCGCGTCACCAGGCTTTCCACCTCGGAGGAAAGCATTTTCTGATGATATCGTTACGTCATGTTGTAGTCATTGTTTTGTAGTCATCAGGCAATCGGAACCCTCTAAACCAGAACATCCTTTCCCTTATGCCGGAAGAATAATACCTTCCCAATAAAAGCGTGACTCGCACTACGCCACATCAAAGCTTTTATTGTGAAGGTATTATTCTTCCGGTTGGCACTTTGTGAGTTTGTAGTCCAATTTTAACTATTGATAAAACGATTGATAAAACTTCAAAACCTATCGATGATCAAGTAATTATTTTTAATAATCCATGAAATAAGTTTGTTGGATCAACTGCAGCACACCAAATCAGTTCTAACCTCTTTCGGGGTCCGTGTGTTGGTCTCTTCTGTGTGGTCTGTCCCGTCTCTTCACCAGGTTCTGGACAGCACACAGCACCGTGGTGATGCTTTTCTCCAGGTCAGCAGAGAAGTCAGAGCAGAAGGCATGCTGTTGATCTGAGGAGAGAAACAACCACAAACACACATTTATGTAAAACCCACTAGTTCTGGAAAATGAAAAAGACTTAGTATAAGCAGTAGTATTAACAGTAGTAGTAGTTTTAGAATATCAATGAAGTAAAACTATTGTATCAAGTTTTCTCTGTGTGTGTGTGTGTGTGTGTGTGTGTGTGTGTGGTGGGTGGACAGATTTCCACCAGAGTGTGCTGAAAACAGCAAAACAAACTGAGAAGCATAAACAAAGAGATGGGGTTTAAGGAAGTACCAGTAGTACAGTGTGGTTCTCAAAGTTGGGTGCGTCAGCGGTGGAACCCCCAGGGGTCCTTGAGGGGGTCTCCCAGACAAAATGACTGATAGTTATTAAACTCTGACAGCGTACAAAGGGAACCAAATGGACTGTTTGGTTTGAAACTCCATTGGAACCATTTGGTTCCATTTTGCATACAAATCTGGGGGTCCTAGACAAAGTTTGAGAACGAAAGATGTAGTAGTCTTTTAGCTTCCAACCTGTTTGAGCGTGTCCCAAAGACAGCAGCTGGGTCTTCCAGGTGGTGAACTCGGCGAGACTGGCCTCCACCTCCTCTCTGACGTAGCGCAGGGCCTGAGCCAGGGCCGGCTGGCTGTCCGCGCTGCCCACGCACAGCGCAGGGCTGAACAGCTGCTCCACAGCAGGCATCTGGGCCGCCACGGCCGCCAGCCGCTCCCAACCGGAGCAGCAAGTGGAGTAGTGTTTCCTGAGGAGAATGTTGGGAGTTTCATTTTGGTTGGTGTTTTTTTGTCAGAGAAGAAAGAGGCCCCCTCTCTATGGGCAGAGTGGCATTGGTACTGCCAGGGTTGGAGTTGACAAATGTTGTGCAATAGTTCATCGAACTAATAGATTTAATTGATTATAAAAAAATAAGATTTACATCAAATAATAGAAATTAAAGAAATAGCAAATCCACAAGCTCACGTGTGGCACTGCGACACAACTGGGAGCTTGTAGAATGCATATTTTTGCTATTGTTGTGCGGCAGTTTAAGGCTTAAGTGGTTCATCATGTTTAATGGATTCATTTTAGTCGATTTTTAAAATTTCGTTAATATATAAATAATTACAAAAACCACACACACAAAATAACTGAAAAAGTAATCAATAGAATAACTGGTAAAATAATCGATAGTTGTAGCCCTAGGTGAAAGCTATTTTGTAGTAAATGGCATGCTTTGCAACAGCATCGCCAATCCCAACATTTAAAGTGACCAAAATGTTTTAAACAGAACACTACCGCTTTCAAAGCCCACTGCACTTTGGCCCACTGACAGTGGAGAGGTCTTACCACGTGTGAAGGGCACTGTGTGAGGACTCCCGTGCCACGATGTCCAGCTCCTCCCTCGAGCTCTGAATCTGCTGCACCATGGCGGCCACTTGCTGGCTCAGCTGGCACCAGGCGGCGTCTCCTCTCCTCAGCAGACAGCCGGGGGGCTGCCGGTGGGCGGCGAGGGGAGACGGACACCTCAGGGTGTGCTGCCTCTGGCCGCAGCCAGGCTGTTCCTGGTTCTCCTGGAGATCCTCTGGACAGCACTGGAGGAGCCAGGCTAGCTGCTGGAGGAGGGTGGCGCACTGGGCAGCCAGTGCCTGGCCCCTGGTCACCCAGTCGTGGAGTGGCGCCTGTGGGGGAAGGCTACAGCCGGCGTCCCCGGGGTGGCTGTGGATGTGCTCGCGGATTCCCTGGACACTCGCCGTTAGCCTCCTGAAGAGGCAAAGTACATTTTTATTATTAGTCATAAATTGACAGTTTAAATAAAAGCGTAGTTGCGAATGACAGTCATCGGCCGAGGACAGACCTGAGGTGGATCCACTCTTCCGTGAGTTTGGCCAGTCGTCGTCTCTGTCTGAGCAGCAGTTTGAACAGGTGAGAGGAGAAACCACGACAGCGATCTATGTTCCCCAGACCAAGCTCCTAAAAACACAACACAAGCTCAGAATGATACCAAAATGGAAAGGAAAGGAAAGGAAAGGAAAGGAAAGGAAAGGAAAGGAAAGGAAAGGAAAAAATAAAATAAAATAAAATAAAATAAAATAAAATAAAATAAAATAAAATAAAATAAAATAAAATAAAATAAAATAAAATAAAATAAAATAAAATAAAATAAAATAAAATAAAATAAAATAAAATAAAATAAAATAAAATAAAATAAAATAAAATAAAATAAAATAAAATAAAATAAAATAAAATAATCTATATTGTACCTTGGCAGCACTTTGGAGAGCAGTCAGCAGTACTGTTCTCCTGGCCCATGAACGGTAGAAGTATGTCTGACATCCTTCCCAAGCTGCTGTCAACTCTGTAAACAACCTGCACAAGTAAACAAGTACAGTGACAATCTGACTTGATGTCATGTACATTGACTACAATTAATTTCATCAGGTAAAATCAACTGTCAAAATAGAATCAATATACAGTAAATTGGCTAGAGTGCATTCACTTTCTTTTCCAAAAAGGTCTAACATGGCATGCGTCTTTTGGTATTCATTATAACATAATGTCTACCGGTATATATTTTGTCTAGTTTACGTACTTTACTATGTGAAAATAACAGCTTTACAAGCTTTTGTGAGCTTCTACATTGACTATGTTAGCTATTTGTTCTACATCATTTAAATGTACAGTATGTGTTTACGTGTTCTCTGCATGCTCCTGGGTCCTGGCAGCAGACAGAGTGGTGGTCATCTCTAGAGGCCTCATGCACAGAATCTTCTCTGGGTCAGTCACCCTGTTCCACGCCAGCCCTTTACGGTAGGATAGACCTGAAGGGACAGTATTCAGAATTCAGTGATTTCATGAGCTGTGTATTAATTAATGTGGTTAATAGTAACATGGATCATAAAACACCAGTATTTAAGGTCATTGTGTTTTCTGTTTCAGTAAGTAATTTATTTAATACAGCAAATCTATCTATGAATTCCATGTACAATTTGCACTTGCCCACAGGCTATAAAGGATCAAGGATATAAGAATTAAAAGACTTGCCTATTTCTGCGAGCATCTTGAAGAGCTCAGAGAGAGCTCTCTGTTTCTGCTGAAGGATGTGTTTGACCTCAGATTTCTGCTTCTCTTTCTCTGCAGACGAGTCGATGGTGAGACCCTGCAGGTCTCGGAGGTTACTGATGATCTCACCTGAAATCACACACACAGAACTGATCATTTCATATTTCAAGTTCAAGTTGTATTTATTTAAAGTGCAAAATTACAACCAATGCCTTGACACATATTATACAATAACATGACAATATACAACGACAATAATATTGTTCTTTTTAACATGGGGGTCCCTGGCAAAAACCTTTTCACATGGGGGTCCGCGGCCAGATTCATATCAATTTGGGGGTCTGTGCGACATGAAAAAGTCTACGCCGTGTGCCATTATCTTACCGGTGAATATGTCCAGGTCCTCGGCGAGCTCTGGCACTGGGTTCTTCTTCACCAACTGGACACACATCTTCTTCATCTTCCTGGTCAGAACTGGCAGACGACCCTGGAGAGAGGACGCGTCAGCAGCCTCGTCTGGGACCTCGCTCTGAAATAACACATTCAAAAAACAATTATAAAGCATAGCTAAAGCAGCACACTATGAAGTTTGGAGTATAAGTGGCCACTTTTGACACAAATAACATGGCAGCCAAACGCTTTGACTTCATTCATTAGAGAAGTCCCAGGACAATCCATTAGGGGATTAAGAGGTGTGATGTGCTTGCACATAACACCTCAGTATACAGAGGTAAGAGCAAGGATTGTTTTAGAAGTATGGTGTCTCCTGAAGTCAGCTCTGAAATTAAAAAAGGTTGAAAACGAATGATTTAACTCAAAGGAAAAGCCAGGGATGGAACCAGGAACCTTAAGATTCCAAGACAGACACTGTTGAGCCAGTGACTGTCTTAGGAGAGCATTGTACCTGCAGGTCTCGTCCCTTCCCCGGCAGGGCGTTCCTTAGGGCCTGGTGAACCCTGTGGATGGGTGTTTCTTCTGGGTTGGCGTCCACGCTGTCCAGGTTGGCGTTCGATCCCTGTTCCACCAGATAAGGAGCACTGGGGCCATTCAGAGCCTCCTCAAACTTCTTCACAAACTTGAAGAGAGTCCTGGGGATAAGCAATAAAGGGCAGAGTTGAATGTTTATTGCCGGTGCATTGCTTGTACAGGCTCTTGTTGACCATGAGGACATTATATCCTTGTCTTTCTTTTCTTTAGTTTCTGAGGTTCTAAGTCTGTTAGGTACTTGTGTTTTTAAAACAAAATGGTTGCATCTGCTCAGTGTCGTGCAGCTTGACCACTTGAGTAGGACGACGGAGAGCGATGTTGTGAGACACTGGTCCTCAATGTGGGTTCAGGGAACCACCAAGGGTTTAGATTGGGGTCCCATATACGTAGATTTAAAAAAAAATGATCTTAATGGTCTGTGGCCTCAAACTGAGACCCCTGAAATTGGATTATGTCATGCACATATTATCCACATGCAATGCCAGGAGATGACAGATTAAGATAACTTTTGACACACAGATGGCTAAAGTTAGGCTTGAGTAAAGAAAGCTCTACTCTCCCCCTGTGGGGGTTGTTTAATGTTTACCATTGAACATGGCAGGACAAATAAGAAGCCATCTCTGTAACGAGAGGCTCTCAGCGGAGATATAACCTTACCGATGTGTCTTCTATAGATATAACCTTACCGATGTGTCTTCTATAGATATAACCTTACCGATGTGTCTTCTATAGATATAACCTTACCGATGTGTCTTCTCCACTGACTGCTTGATGGGAGATATAACCTTACCGATGTGTCTTCTCCACTCCAGATATAACCTTACCGATGTGTCTTCTCCACTCCAGATATAACCTTACCGATGTGTCTTCTCCACTCCAGATATAACCTTACCGATGTGTCTTCTCCACTCCAGATATAACCTTACCGATGTGTCTTCTCCACTCCAGATATAACCTTAACGATGTGTCTTCTATAGATATAACCTTACCGATGTGTCTTCTATAGATATAACCTTACCGATGTGTCTTCTATAGATATAACCTTACCGATGTGTCTTCTATAGATATAACCTTACCGATGTGTCTTCTATAGATATAACCTTACCGATGTGTCTTCTATAGATATAACCTTACCGATGTGTCTTCTATAGATATAACCTTACCGATGTGTCTTCTATAGATATAACCTTACCGATGTGTCTTCTATAGATATAACCTTACCGATGTGTCTTCTCCACTCCAGATATAACCTTACCGATGTGTCTTCTATAGATATAACCTTACCGATGTGTCTTCTCCACTGACTGCTTGATGGGAGATATAACCTTACCGATGTGTCTTCTATAGATATAACCTTACCGATGTGTCTTCTATAGATATAACCTTACCGATGTGTCTTCTATAGATATAACCTTACCGATGTGTCTTCTATAGATATAACCTTACCGATGTGTCTTCTATAGATATAACCTTACCGATGTGTCTTCTATAGATATAACCTTACCGATGTGTCTTCTATAGATATAACCTTACCGATGTGTCTTCTATAGATATAACCTTACCGATGTGTCTGCTATAGATATAACCTTACCGATGTGTCTTCTATAGATATAACCTTACCGATGTGTCTTCTATAGATATAACCTTACCGATGTGTCTTCTATAGATATAACCTTACCGATGTGTCTTCTATAGATATAACCTTACCGATGTGTCTTCTATAGATATAACCTTACCGATGTGTCTTCTATAGATATAACCTTACCGATGTGTCTTCTATAGATATAACCTTACCGATGTGTCTTCTATAGATATAACCTTACCGATGTGTCTTCTATAGATATAACCTTACCGATGTGTCTTCTATAGATATAACCTTACCGATGTGTCTTCTATAGATATAACCTTACCGATGTGTCTTCTCCACTGACTGCTTGATGGGAGATACAACCTTACCGATGTGTCTTCTATAGATATAACCTTACCGATGTGTCTTCTATAGATATAACCTTACCGATGTGTCTTCTATAGATATAACCTTACCGATGTGTCTTCTATAGATATAACCTTACCGATGTGTCTTCTATAGATATAACCTTACCGATGTGTCTTCTCCACTGACGTCTTGATGGACCAGAAACTGACATCGTTCCACTTGGAGATCTTCACAAAGTCCTGAGGAACCACGCAGAGCATAACATAAGTACACGTCAAATATTAATAAGACAAACTCATATTGTTGTCCTCTGAGAGCATACTCAGACACTTAACAAAATATGTATTGAAATACATGTTTAACCCATTCTGACCTGAGATCAGATTCTAAAAATGTCTTCTACATCCTGACAGTTTTCTGAAAAAGCTATGTTTCTATGTCAGTCGTTCTTCGACTTTTCAAAAATAGCAGACCTACAAGCTCGTAGCGCGCCACTCGGTGGCGCGCTATGAGCTTGTAGATCTGCTATTTTTCAATAGTTAAAGCATAACATAATGCTAACACCAAAAGGGGTTCCCGCCCAAAATGGGTTAAACAACATTGACGATTATGAAATACTGTAGTACCGAAATCCATACAAAAACAACTAAATGTATGAAATGTATAAATTCACCTTGAGCTCCTTCTCCAGAGGCTGTCTGAGCTGTGTGATTCTGCTGTGGATGCATTCAGAGAACTGGCTGTAGTAGGTGTGTAGGTTCCACAGCAGACTGTACAATGACTCTGCAAACGAACATATTTCTGTTTAGAGACTAAAACAAATGGCAGTGGTTGTCAAACTTTTATTTATTTATTTCAAGGACCCCCAAATTGATATGTATTTGGCCGCGGATACCCATCTGAAAGGGTTTTGTGCCAGGGACCCCCAGAAGAGAAGGTTTATGTTAAGATAATAAAAACTTTTCCAAACATTTTTCATACAAGCTCGAGAGAGCGGCACAAAGTGGCACGCTGTGAGCTTGTAGATAGTTGGGGTCTCCCTGAACCCCTCCCCATCCACAAGGACCCGAGTGTCCCCGGGATCCCACTGTGAGATTAAACCACTGTTGGTATGCCAGTGTTGATTTGGACAGCAAATTTAGATAGTTTTAGTCCTAGTCTTTTGAATAACATTCTGTTAAGTTTTAGTCATGCTTTAGTCATCTGAAATGATTTACCTTTAGTCTAGCTTTAGTTGACTAAATATCATACGATTTTAGTCAACACATTTTTATTTTGATGGTGCCTTGATGGCAGATTTTACACTTGGTTGCATGCTGAAAATAGCCGATCTACAAGCTCACAATGCGTCACAGCCCGACATGTTGTGAGCTTGTAGATTTTCAGCATGCAACCAAGGATAAAATGACTTGTCTTTTAGTTCTACTGGATTTCTTCTCCACTAGTCCCTCCCTAACATTTTAGTCTAGTTTTTATTTTATTTTTGAAAAAAGGTAGTAGACGAAACATTTTCGTCACAGTTTTAGAAATCAACACTATGTCAGACCTTGTCCTGGCTGAGTGGGAAGCAGCAGCAGGTGACAGTGGAAGCTGAGCAGCATGGCCAGGCGAGGGTGGAACTCTCCCAGGGTGGAGCCCTCCATGAAGGCCTGGAGAGTGGAGGACACCGACGACAGCGAGAGACGCTCCACGTCCTCCTCCTCGTCATCACCTGCTGATCGCAAACCATCACATCGGTAAGTAAGGTTAGGTTTCAGTGTGGTTCATTTGCATGAATAATTGAAACACAGGTTAATGGCCAATGGAAAAAATATAGAAATAAAACAAAAGAGTAGCAGAAAGATACAGCTACAATCGTGTGATACAGAAATCTGATTGAGAACAGTGAGCACTGATAGCGAGAAGCAAGCAAATTAGCTAGCTAATAGTTTTAATGAACGGCAACATAAAACGTTTTGTTGATTTCAGACAGGACCATGAAGAGAGATGGGAAACCAAGGGCAGAGAGAAAGAGAGGCTTGCAAAACAAGACAGGAGTAAAATTTGAACTCAGGTTCTTATACTCACTAGGAGCATAATAATATTATGCTCATGAAATATGACCATATTATGGTCATATTTCACAATGATGGTCGGAAGCCACTGGGCACCCAACACATTTAGATCACAACTTTATCATTTAAATAAATTAAAGTGACACTATGTAAATTAACTTTAATTAATATATTTAAAATGTCTCCAATCTGTATGGTAGAGTATTTAAATACAATATAACTTATACAATTGGGGTGGTTGTATTTCGTCTCCCTGCTCTTCTATTGAGACATTTAGATCGTGCCAAAGGCCATGTGTCACCTATAGACACAGGATCTGACACTAATAGAGCACCGAAGTCTGACGTCACTTTCAGTAGAGGGCACCAACACACAGGTTTATAGGTTTTTTATTTGTATTGAAATCTCCATTGGGCGATTTTATGTCGCTTCATATAAGAACTGTGTTTGAAAAATAAACCGACCACCCCGGCGTTTGTCAGGGGAGTGGCTGTGCGTCGTTAATGATGTCCATTCATATTTGATACAGCCAGTTTCTAGAGAAAATGGAATTAATGTGACCGCAAAAGCCTTGAAACTACATACAGTATGAATGCAATGTCGCTGAGCATATACGCCCAGCTGTCAACATATTGCATTCCTGAGATTCCTCGTTGACGTAAGCTCAGCTGGTGGTGACTCGACTCGTACTAACCACGATACATTATATATCAATAAAATAAAAATAAACGTAATTAACGTTCAGTTTCTGTTGTGCGACGGGCTGCGGGCAGAAGCAGCCTACCCGGAAATGTAGTCTCTGGGTTGTTTGGCTCGTTTCTAACGCTTATTTTGTTACTCTTTGGGTATATTTGTACATTTCCACCTTCAGTCGATGCTTCATATCCATATGAGTGAAAAGGCCGGGGTGATCGGTTTATTTTTCAAACACAGTTCTTATATGAAGCGACATAAAATCGCCCTATGGAGATTTCAATACAAATAAAAAAACCTATAAACCTGTGTGTTGGTGCCCTCTACTGAAAGTGACGTCAGGACTTCGGTGCTCTATTTTCACCTGATGGTCGGGATTCGATTTAGCCATTAGCCCGATGGTAAGAATGTCAGCACTTGCACAGGAAACCAGGTTCAAATCCAGGGTAGAAGAGGAAAGTTCAAATACTTCCACAGATCAGATTAGTGCAATAATGATTGTGTGCACTGCTGGGGCAGTGTTAACAGTGGGCACACACCCAACCCAAGCACATACCAGCGCTGGCATCCATCCTCTGCTCCTCCAGATACCTCTCTATCAGTTGGTAAACAGAGAACCAGCGTTTGGTTGACTTCTCTGTGACACGCTTCATGGCGTTGTCCAGACTGCTTGACCAGCAACTGCAGTATAACAGTATGACAGAACAGACAGAATAAGTGTGTGTATAAATGCAGTATATGTTTTGAAATGGAGGATTTGATGGCCAGTGGTTTCTTACCTGAGCTCCAGCTTGCGCCACTGGATAATGATCTGGGTGACTGGCTCCAGTTCCTTCCTCAGAGAGACTGCACGGCTGGCGTTGTTCTCCCAGTCCTGACAAGAGAGGATTATTATAACTTACTTTAATATTGTCTCAGTCGGGCGGAAACCTCATATATCCAAAACTGTAACATTTCAGGAATCTAATTCAAAAATCGCAGATCGACAAGCTCAAAACGCGGCGATTTACACTGCGTTTCAAGCTTGTAGATGTGCTATTTTGGATACTTTTGCGTGACGCTGTGGTACACAAAACATTGCAATAAGTAGGTTTCTGTCCGACAGCAACGATACTGTACAGCACATCATGCTGTACAGTACAGGGACAGGCAGCACACCTCACCTGTGCTTTACTCAGTAGGATCTCCATGCCGTTGAGGAACTTGGCCAGCGGGCTGGCCAGACTGAAGGATGAGATTCTATCTATCACTACAGTCAGCTGGGGAAAGACAATCACAGGGAGGTTTCAGATCACAGCAGCGTAGCAGAATGACTGCAAGCCTCTGCCTGAAGACAGGGGGATTACCCTTTAGGCCAGTGGAGTGCTGCATGTGGTCCTCCTCACACACATATTTAACAATGAATTTTCAAAACTTTTCCATAAGTCCAAAGTATTTTATCACATTTCCAGGACTACAGCAAATAACAATCATATGGTGCAGGGTGCCTATCAATGCCCCAAGACAGACTCGAGCCAAGGTGTCATCACGTGACATAAAGAACCGATCTACAAGCTAACAATGTATCACGGTGCAACGTGTCGTTAGCTTGTAGATCGATTTTTCTTTATATATTAGGTGACGTCCTGAATACATTAGGCCACACATGTAATTAACAAAATCAATAGCCAAAAACTATGTATGTACAGTATATCCATTATCCAAACATTTTCCAAAACATTTGATTAAGCCAGGACAACCTTTTTTTGGAATTTCAAAATATTTCCAGGAATTTCATGACCAGGGGAAACCTGCTCGTACCAAACTGGGGCACCTTGAAATGAACAGGTTTGAGAACCACTGAACTTAAAGGTACCTGCACTAGAGCTGGGTGATCTGGCCAGTCCTCCAGCCTGTGTTTGGCCGCTACTCTGAGTTGCTCCAGGACAGGAAGACAGAGACGGGCCTGGCTCATGTTGGGCTGCTGGTAGAAGTCATAGGGTCCGTCCATGTGGACCACCAGGCTGTCCTGGTACCCGGTATCCCCCATCACACTGTTCTGGAGGAGGGTGCCCACCAGCAGCTGGCTGCCTGCGAGCTGAGGCTCCAGCTCAGCATCTGAGGGGAAAACCAAAGAGCAGTTGGTGTTGGAATGTTATCTCGATTAACCCATTAACACAATCAGTGCCGGGATGCCTTCAAAATAGGAGCTCTGGGGTGCCGGAAAGACATGGCCGCTTTTACTCTGAAGTTTTTTGCGTTCCTGATAACAATACAAATTAAATGACCTGATTAAGTTTGAGAGTAACTTACCCAAGTGACCAATTTATCAAATGTTACCCACAATTCAAATTTGAACTACTAACTATGGTATAAGCAATTATTGTTTGTTTTTTTATTACATGATCACCATGTTTTTCAGTCTGCAGTGTCAGCCAAAATGTATAATACGAGCAAAAACAAGGTTGACCAACCCATCATATGGTAGAAGCGTGACATGATGGGGGCGGCGATCTGGTAGGAGGAGATGAGGGCTTTGATGTGTTCTTTGCTGTGATTGGCCGGAGTGGTGCTTTGGTACCACAGGGACTGGGCGTATCCCAGACACAGGCGCTGGTGGATGTCTACTATTGCACTCATAGCGGCAGGAGACAGGAACGTCTGCGTGGACTCGTCGTCGGGTCCTTCCTCGTCTTGTTCCTCTGTATCTGCTGGGCCCTCCAGGCTGGGCTGGGCTGTGATGTCTGCAAAGTCCTGGATGCACATGGACAGAAGGTCATTTGCAGTTAGGGGTGACTTCTCGTAGTAGTTACTGGGTGGTAAATCCAATACAAAATGTAAGACTCCGAGTCAAGACGCAAGTATTATGTGAGAGCAGTGCTCCAATTGTTCATTTTAGTTCACTTCACAATGCAGTAAAATAAATAAAAAAACTGACAATGTACAATGTATCTTTTTGGCTATTATAAAAAGCTAGCAATGTGCCACATTTCTTTTCGGCAAATGACACCATCATCCGACGGGTATGAAATTAATTTAGTGATCTTTTCAAAGCCACAGTATTTTATTGTTGTTTGTTTGTTTTTAATTCACATACTACAATGTGCATGACACAAGAAGAAAATCATAAAGCCTGAAATGCATGGTGACGTCAAAGTGAAACATTTAAGTATGAAAGTTGGAGTGTAGAACATCTAATTATAAAAGTTAGAGTCATGTATAATGTACTGCTCCTTCAGTGCAGTGTGGTACCTTGGTGAACTGAGGGAAGCGGCGTCTGAAGTCTCTCTCCTCCTGTTGGTCTTCGGTGAGGCCCGTGCCGTGCAGTCGGCTGCGGTTTTTGTACAGGCTGGCCTCCAGCTGTTCCTTCTCCCTCCTCCGTCTCTCCTGTTCATCCCACTCGTTCACCATCGCCTGAATCAGATCAAATGAGTCCATTTGGTAACATTTGTACACTGTCAGAGTTTCCGTTTGGTTCATAGCTATCGATCATTTTGCCCGGGAAACCCCCTCAAGGACTCCTGGGGGTTCTACCCCTGACACACCCAACTTTGAGAACTCTTCCTACTTCCGGGCCACTTCCCTACTTCCTTCACAGGTGTTACCGATTATACAAATTAAGGCTCTGTTCCATTTAGTGTACAGTGGTTCCCAAACCTTTTCATTTCAACTCTGAGAGTGTACAACCACAAATAGAACCGGTCTGTAACTCTGTACAAATGGAACCAAATGGACCATTTGGGTCCATTTGTTTCCATTTGTACAGAGTTACAGACCTGTAGGGGCTATTTGGAACCTACTCAAGGACACTTTGAGACCCACTGGTGTAGCAGAGTGTTTCCAGTAAGTTACAGTGAGTGAGCCCAATAGCAGCGCCCTGACTCTGACCAGAACGGAACGGAGCCTTCATCGGTATCATCGGTAACACCTGTGAAGTTCTTTCCAAAAAGGGCATGTGTGCATAGAGCCCATATATTCCACGGCTCTGGACGGAGGCGCTCACCTGACAGATGTGCCTGAAGAGGTTCAGCGTCTCCTCGCTGAGCCGGCCCATGGCGAGCGCATGGCACTGAACAAAGCGCAGCGCGTTCAGCAGCAGCACGGACGGCCGGGGCACCACGTGCTCCGAGGAGGAGGCGGCGGCGTCCTGCTGCTGCTGGGGAGGAGGTAGCAGCTTGGCCAGGCCTCGCAGCACGTCCATGCACGCCCTGGAGCACAGGAAGTCCGCCCGCGCCAGGTAGGAGGGCAGGCTGGGGCTGACGGAGGGGAAGGCCAGCAGGCAGCTCATCAGCTTGGGCAGGCCGGGCGCAGTGGCCAGCGAGGAATACACCTGCAGGTTAAGAGTTTACCGGGTTAAATCAGACTAATTGATTTGATGGATTATGAAAAGTAATCGATTATAATAAAATATCTTGTGCACGTCATTGCTCAAAGCGCTTTACAATGGTTCATTCATTCATACATTGGGAGGTGAAGCGGTGAATAGTCAACGCCAGCGTCCTCACTTCCCACATTCACACATCAATGGTAGCAAGCTCAGACCGACCAACTCATTGGAGGCAATGTAGGGTTCAGTGTCTTGCCCAAGGACACTTCGACATGTGGACAATTATTCAAATAATCAACAAAGTAACAACAACAGCAATAAAGTAATTGTACAGAATAGTTGCTCAGACAGTAATGGGTAGTGGGAGGTCTAACCTGTGAGGCTACCAGCCTCATGCCGTGGCGCAGCTGGATGATGGCGCTCCGCAGCGGGGCCACCACGTCCGGGTACAGCGGGTAGTCCTCTGCCAGCCGCTGAGAGAAGCGCAGCTGGGAGTTCTGCCACACCGCCTCCTCCTTCAGCAGGCCCTGGATCTGGGAGCGCGACTTGGACGAGGTCGTGGACGAGCCCTGCAGGTTCGGGATGGGTGTCGTTAGGATTCTGCTTATCGATTTCCAGTTCTGTTCTATTTACCGGTTTTGGTCCAATAATGGTTTAGATAACAAAAATGTCTTCATTCTTTCAATCGTTAACTCAATAATTTGTACTATTACTAGTTTAAACTCTGTATAGTAGTAGTACCTGACAGACGATTTGTGTCCCAAAAAGTCGTTTAATTTAATTTCGACTTTTATGCTTTGTGTACACACATTGTACTGGCCAGATATGACAAAAAAATGTATATATATATATATATATATATATATATATATATATATATATATATATATATACATATACACACACACACACACACACACAAAATAAATTACCGACAACCTATAATCAACTATGACCAAAATAGGTCATAATTTTAGGTTTTACACATTCAAAAAAGCAAGTGATGCGACGCGTTGCGATCAGCTATTTCCACAATTTCTGAAAAAGTATGGACATTTATCAACAAATGAATTCATAAAGGCTAACAACATGTGTGATGAGGCCCTTATCGTGCCAAGGCCTATACATACATGTGTGATCAGGCCCTTATCGTGCCAAGGCCTATACATACATGTGTGATCAGGCCCTTATCGTGCCAAGGCCTATACATACATGTGTGATCAGGCCCTTATCGTGCCAAGGCCTACTGTACATACCTGGAGGGCTTTGAGCAGGTGGGACAGAAGGTCCTCCACAGCAGAGGACTGGCCGATGCTGCACAGGTAGTGCTGCAGGTCCTGGAAGAGGCGGGCGTACTGGGGGACCTGCGGGCGACACGCCTGCTTCCTGGACAGCTCCGCGATCTGCTCCTTCACCTGCTGCATGCGGATCCACAGGTACCTGCAGGCACGCGGGTGGGTTCATTTAGTCGAGAGAGTGTACGAATTGGAACCAAATGGACCCGTAGTTACCACGGGTAAATCAGGATTACCGCAGGATCCACAGGCACACAGATGGGATGCACACAATCCTTTGTTGGTACTGAACCACTTTGGTGACACCGATACCCAACATGCCTTTCTTAGAAAGGGTTTTTATATTATTTTTTGAAGAGAACATAACGCTGAGAGAGAAGATGGTTGCATCTGATCCTACTGTAGGTCAGAAAGAGACAAAGTCCCCCTTCAGTGTATTTGACTTCCTAACACCTCATTTCTGAACGTCAATTCAAAGTGGGCCTGCCAGAGGACAGGTTGGTATTGGAAACCATTAGTGGAACGAGGCTTTAATACGAGGCACAGTACACAGGGACTATAAGGGACTGGGTCTCACCTAATGCGAGGGTGCTGGAAGCCGTCAGTGGTGCTGCTCTCTTCCAGCTCTGCTCCGGTGAGCAGCTGAGACGACAGGCTGCGTCCTCTCCATTCCTCCTGAAGCAAGGCCAACTGAGGGACACACACAGAAACTCATTGTATTTGACTGAAGAACACCTTAACCACATGAACCCCATCGTCCTTTTTCTGGGCCAAACATTAGGCAAAAATAGCCAATCTATGAGATCATATCATGTCACGTTACAAGCTTGTAGATAAGTTATTTTTGTCAATGTGATTTTGCAGACAGAAAAAAAGAAGGACACGACAAATTGCATAGGGCAGATGATGACAAATATACAATATATAATATACAAAGAAATTACTGACACACAAAAAGGTTAAAACAGCGGAAATAGTTGATCTACAAGTTTACAACAGGTTAAGCTTGAAGTAAGCTTGAAAATGTATGAACATTTTTCAACATGCAAACGATTTGACGATTATGCCTATGCAAAAATAAGATGATTATCTCAAATAATTGCGATTAGGCGATTATGTAATAATCTGGGGACCCCAGTCAAGCACTGATTAAATAAATAAAATAAAATGTCTCAGAGTTCCGCTCACCTCCTCCTGGGCGTAGTTGAGCTTGTAGGCCCTCTTGACGGCCGGGTCGAAGATGGTCTGCGGCGTCCACACCTTGATCTGCAGCAGGCCCATGTTGACCCAGAACACTCCGGAGCGCGAGAACTGGTTGGTGCCTTGCACCTTGTTCTGGACGTACTGCTGCAGGCAGGTCATGCAGGCCTCCAGGAGGCCCTCTGGGAGCAGGTTGGTGGGCAGGTAGGCCCTGAAGGCCGTCTGGATCTCCTGAGCGGCGATCAGGGGGTCGGCGTCCTCCACCAGGTTCTCGCAGCTCTCCATGTAGCCCTCCTGGAGACTCGGAGGCAACAGGTCAGCCATGCTCTGCAGCTGACGGCGCAACACTGCCCCCTGGAGCCTGAAGTCTGTCCCCCTTTAGACAACGAGAAGAGGAGAGGGTTTTGTTTTACCACGTGGCTCTGTAGGAGGCTAGTTCAGAGAGAAGATTGTATGCACATCATTTTGCCTGTATTTAGGCCAGGTGCTGGACGTCAAGGCAAATATTAACAGGAAGGAACATCCGCTCACTTGTTTTTAGAGCTTACTTTATTTATTTGGAAAAACTGTTTCATCTATATTCTGCCTGATGAAGGAAGACCTAACCGTCGAAACGTTGCAGCTTTTTGCGGATGTTCCTTTCTGTTCTCTCTGCAGGAGGCTAGTCGTCTATTAAGTAAGGGATAATGTATGGCTGAGTGGTCATTGTTTACAGCTACATCACCGATTAACCAGCCTACCTTGTCTACCTTTCTATGTCTATGATTGTCTTACCTGAATGGAGCCAGAGCAGGGAGGGCCATGTTGTCCCACAGCACTGCGCTAACGTCCTGCAGCTGCTGCACCCTCTCTCTCCACTCCCCGAGGGTGACGTGGGACGAGGAGAGCAGGGACGTCTCCGTGGGGTCCCACTTCCCCCCGCCCGTCTCACTGTTGCTCAGCACTCCCAGCACGGAGCGTGACCACACCGCTTTACTCAGCATGGGAGGACCCTGCAGGCGAGGTGGACTGTGTTAGGGCTGAATTTATATCATATATATGGTTTACCCAGCATGGGAGGGCTCAGCAGGGGAGGTGGACACTGTTAGGCATCATTAAACGCTTAACTCACTCAGTAAATACATAAATAATCCACCCACTGCCAGCATTTTTATGTTTTTCCTTAACTTTCAAGTAGTCACAGAATATTTGTATCCAGTATGAGCGAGAGTATGAGCGGTTTTCTCTGTGCTCTGGTGTTGAAAATAGTAGTTCTATCATTATGTAAAATAAAAATTGCATGGCCGGTGCTGGGTGACATCTGCTGGTTTGCCTAATCGAATCACAACACTGAAATTGTACGCATCATGTCCTACTCTATAGTATACATTTTAGTGATGCACGATATAATCGGTAGCATATCGAAATCAAAATAATCCAGATTATTTTCACCGATATTGATGTAATAAAAATGTGACAACCGTCAATGGCTTTGTACTCGCAGAGCACAAAGCTCTGCTTTAATTTCTCCACCCCCCGCCTGAGCCAGAACCTGAAATTGCGTCTTTCTGTAATGTAATTTAATCCGGTAAAAATATGTTTTTTTACTTTTATTTTTTGCAAATAATCGGAGATCGGATATCGGTCATAATTTCAATATCGTGCCTCTCTAATAAATGGAGTTAGTATGGCTGATACCATGTTATCTGTTCCATGGTGGGACTTGTGGGAAGACATCTGGGGTTCAGGAGACAGGGGGTCCCACTTCAGCCAGCGGTCAGGGTCAGAGGTGACGCTGCTGCTCCACAGGGCAGCCAGGGCCTCCGACACCAGCTCACACCATACCAACTGGAGCTCCTCCGTCGGCTGGGAAGGAAATCACATCACTTTAGAGCAGTGATTCTCAACCTTTTTCATTTCAAAGACCCCCACAAGTTTGGCATTAATTAGGCCATGGACCCCCAATTGATACCATTCTTTTAACTCTGGGACCCCAATCTACACTGTAAAATCAGTGTTTATTTAACTCTGAGAGTGTACAAATGGAACAATTTGTAGATTCTCAGAGTTATGGGTCCTTTACTACAATGATTTGATGGCTTTAGTTACTAGTAACTTTGCAGACGTTAACCATTGAAGCCCAATTTGATACATTGGTCATTAAAAATAAAATCTCAGTCAAAAAGGTCTGTAACCTTTTACTCAACAGAATATATGTATATAGAGTACTTCCTAAGTTTCTCCACCACAGCTTTGGAGTAATAGAAAAGTAATCTATTATAGTAGATGCTGAATGCAGTGAGATCTGCAGTGTTTTCTCGGTACTGACCCTGTCACTGCTAAGCAGGAACCAGAGTGGTTGCAGCTGGCTGACGTTCATGGGTGTAGACTGCAGGCAGAAGCGGAGGTGTCTGGAAAGCTCCCGACGCAAGCTGTCCTCAGCCTCCTGGTCACTGTGGTGGAGGATGGCACAGGGTTCATTTCATTGGTTTACAAAACCACTTTGCACACGTATTACATGTCTGTGTGCCTGTATGATTGTAAGTTAATTATTGTGCCAATGACTTACAGTAGGCATTTGGTAATTGTAATATAATAGGCATTTGCACACTAAGGACTTTAGATTTACAATTTATTTATAATTTAGGCATGTAGCAAACATCCTTATTCCGAGCGAATAACACGTGTCGTGAAATCAGAATAAGCAGAGAAAGCACAAACAATCAACAGGGTAAATATTCACATAAGGAGAGAAAAGAGGACACTGTAGTGCTTCAAAGAAACTAGGACACCAGGTCAACATCAAACCTACAGATGTGTCATTCCAACTCGTCACGCTCTCCTAATGAAACCTACAGATGTGTCATTCCAACTCGTCACGCTCTCCTAATCAAACCTACAGATGTGTCATTCCAACTCGCTTTCCTAATCTTTTCCTGAAGGTTTCCTGAAAATGCATGTTTTCTCTACAGGTTTTATTCACTGATTAGCCTTGATAATTCTACTGCTTTGCTACTGAGAAGAAGTATCCAGCAGATACACATATAAAACCTTGGCAAATACCCCGTCCCCCTTTCTCACTGACGATGTTCTGCATTGACAATCTACTGAATTGCCAATGGCAGGACATGTGAACTTCTCAAACGGCACATCTGTAGCATCGGTCTAGACCACAATCGCATAACATTCTTAACATTTGTGGTCAAGAAAAAAGAAGACGCAACAGCCAGAAGGATGGTTTGGAGACGTACCCTTGTGTGAGAGCCAGGTGGAGCAGTTCCACGCTGAGCCGCAGCTGGTTGAGAACGGCCAGATCCTCCATGAGAGGCCAGATCTGAGCCCTGCGTCTCAGCTGCTGCAACTCCGCTCTGGGAGGAAGGGCTACGTCTCCGGCCTCCTCCTCCTCCATAGACACTCCCAAACGCTTCTCCAGGAGACCGCCGGAGCTCATTCTACTCTGCTGCTGCTCCACGCAGGCCACCAGCCTCTCTAAGACACCTGCAGTAAGGAGGGAGAAAATGGTGAAGCCATTAAGACCCTGAGGTTGATTATACAAATGCCTTCTAAATCTCTTTGTAATTCAAAATGATTCCACATTTTTCAAACGCTTTCAAGATTTTTCCAAAAATGCAGCGCGGCACAAAGTGACGCACTGTGACCTTGTATATCTGCTATTTTTGAATAGGCAACGCTAAAATCGAAAATGATTTTAATGGGTCAACTCTGGGTCTCTGGGCCTGGACCCAGCCCTGAATCTCTAGCCCATAAAAAAAATATGTTCTGAAGTGAAACAAAATGAAAATTCTGACTGAGAGTCAGGCTATCAAGAGTGTATATAAATGGAACCAAATGGACCCGTAAGGATTAAAGTTTAATAGACAACATTCAGTTAAAGGACGTTGCACACGAAAGGCCCTGCATTCTCTCATGAAACGCATGCAGGCATTATGTTCTTTCTTCTCCCTCCACGTACCAGACTTGTGTGGATCCAGCTGGTTGTTGGCTTGGAGCACCAGGCCCCAGGCTTCCAAGAGGCTTTCCTTGGTGTCAAGCCCCAGCGTGGCACCCTGAAGTCGGACCAGCTCCTGCCTGTACTGGGTAGAGGTTCTATCCAGCCGCAGATTGCTCACGTCCAGCGCTTTGCTCAGAACCCTTAGCCTTGACGCACAGTCAGCAACGGACTCCAGCTGCAGAAGAGGAACGACAGAGGGAATGATAAATGGCTGCAACTCTTTTTTCTTAGTGATTATTCAATAGATCAAATTTTTTATGAATCCCTGAATCCCCCAGAATATGGATGCTGGGGTTCAAGGGGTTGGTTGTTTATCAGAGTCCCGCAGGGCTCTATACTAGGTCCGCTAACATTTCCTTCAACATACAGTTGGGTGCCACCGATATTGTCCCTTATCATTTGACTCATTTAGGCCTGACCTCAACATTTAAAAAAATCCTTCTAAATCCTCCAGTTTTCTGAAATAAATATTTTCACGATTTTTCAAAAATAGCAGACCTACAAACTCATACAAGCTTACAAGCTTACAAGCTCATAGCGCGCCACCGAGTGGCGCGCTACGAGCTTGTAGATCTGCTATTTTTCAATAGCTAAATTATAACATAATGTTTAAAACACCAAAAGGGGTTCCCGCCCAAAATGGATTAACTGTCCTTTTGCGCAGATCACGCAAACCTCAGCAAAAAGAAAAGGACAATATCGATGGCCTCCAACTGTAGGTGTCTTGTAGTTAAAACCAGAAACCACAAAACAAGCATAAGCTATGCTTCCCTACCTTGAATGGCAGCGGTTTCCCCAAAGTCTTCTGGATGCCTTTCAGGGCAGTGGCCACAGACACTGGAGTAGACAGCACCATCTGAATAGCAGCTGACACTGTCTGCAGTTCCTGGTGCCCTCTGGAAAGACACATTGCAATGTTCATAATTATCATATGTGTAAAATTGTCTACATTAAATGAATAACCGAGTACAAAAGGAATTCCACCACACCTCAGCCAAGTTGAGGTAGGTCTGTTGTGTCACAGGAGCGGGACACAACAGCCGATATTAATGGAAGGTGCAGGGACAAGAAGTGATTGACGTTTCCAGCTTCTTTAGAGAATGCTAGCACCTTCCAAACCCTTGGGGTGCCACCCCCAATTGCAGCCCTTTTGTGATATATATTCATATTTTTAATTCATCATTTTAATGCCAAAAGAAAAATCCGCGATTTACACACTATATCTCATTTTGACGGGGCAAGACTATAGTATTGGGACAATCAGTCCTGATGGTGGCGGTAATGTCACCATTGTGCCGATTCTGACCAAAAGGAGCGAGTGAACGATGACCACATCCGGTTTGGATCAAAATATCCGGTAGTAGCTTTGCTAGTGTGCCACAATGAAAGATGTCCGGAATGCTAAGCTATCATCGTCTTTTTCATAACTAAGTCAAATTAAGCTCTAATCAAGCACAAAAGATCGCATTTTACGCAGCGATGCATGCGCAATCATGCGCGCGCGTGATCGACCATGCACGCGCGGATTTCGGCCGGTTTTAGGAACATCGGCCGTTAGCCAAATTAGCCAAAAAATGCTAAATTTTGCTACATTAAGGTCCCGATTAGGCTCCCGATTGACAGCCCGTCAATTCCGTCAACGGGATATCTGGATTTATTGATTAAATCCGTCAATTCCGTCAACGGGGCTCTAAGGGTTAAGAGGCTTAACTGTCCGACCTGCTCCAGTGTCTTATTCTTGTCTTCAATAATGGTCAGATCAAATAAACGTATTGTTAAAAGAATATTATAATGCAGTCGTGTATCCCAGCGGTTCTGGTTGTATTATAACCTTATGGGTTAGCCATCATCCAGACACAAAACTTTTGAAATGGAAATTATGCATATATTATCCTCTCAGACAGCCAGTTAAATTGCCTGAAATCATTGGACATTTTCCAGTAATACAATGGCTCTCAAAGTGGACTGTAAGGGTCCATTTAGAACCCCATAAAGGAGCTCCTTTATGGGGTTCCAAATGGACCCTTACAGCAGGGGTTCTCAACGTTTTTGGCCGGGGACCCCCGGAAATGCTTTGGCAACGTCTCGGGACCCCCGCCCCGCCCCCTCCCGACCCCCAATATAAATTGACTGCTACAATAACCTTAATAATAGAGACAATACACCATAAATAAATACTGAAACCAGATATAATCATTATGGAAGGTGTATGCATGTACTATGTGTAAACTCTTCATTTCCATTTTCCAGCCATTCAGTTGCAAAAATAAAATAAAATAAAACAAATCTTTTCTTTTTTTTAAAATAATTTGGGGACCCCCCCAAAATAATTTGGCGACCCCCCGAGGGGTCGCGACCCACAGGTTGAGAACCCCTGCCTTACAGGGCTGAAACTCTGAGTGTGTACAAATGGAACTCACAGGTCCATTTGTACACTCTCAAGGATCATGGGGGCCCCTGACATAAAACACTTTGAGAACCACTGCAGCAATGGAATGCATTCCAAAAGGCCTTACTCGAAGGTGGCTGTGGCGTCCCCCAGCAGCAGCGGAGCTAGCCTGAGGATGAGGTGTTTCTGGACCCACTGCCAGTGCAGCGACAGGATGGACACGCCCTGAGAGTCCGCTGGCAGAGTGTTGCACACGTCCCAGAACCTGTCCCGCCACTGCAGCAGCTGCAGGATCTGGAACGACATACGGCACATGCACATTATATACTAAACGTCTGAACTTTTTTTATTTATTTTTTGGGGGGGCTACATTTTTACCAAAAAAAAACGTTTCAAAATTATTTTGAAAATAGCCGATCAACAAGCTCAACGCTGACCTACAAGATCTGATGATCTTGAAAAAAATTAAGTAAATCTAAATTGTTTTCCCGCTTAAATTGCACTACATCTACAAGCAGCATGTAGATGTGCTACAATCATTTCTACGATGTCTTTTTTTTCCCCCTATAGGCCTAATGATCGGGACACCTGGTTGAAAGTGGTTAATGTAAACCATTACTAGGGCTAAATTCTTTCGAATGTTGAAGCAATGTTTGTATAGTGAAATTAGAATGGATTCAAGCCAACGGAGGACAGTGGGCTCACCTCAAACATGATGTGGTCTGAGATGTGGGGCAGTCCGGTCTGGATGGCCTGCAGAGTGAAGTTGTCCCAGAGGTCAAAGAAGGTACGCAGATGCATCAGCACAGGGTGAGGCAGGTGGCCGATGTCCACAGTCCCTGTGACGGAAAAACACAACATGATGCTAAGACCCATTAAGACCCCAGGCCGATTCCACAAATGCCTTAACCCATTTAGGCCTGACCTCAAAATTTGAAAAGAAATCTTCAGTTTTCTGAAATAAATATTTTCACGATTTTTCAAAAATAGCAGACCTACAAGCTCGTAGCGCGCCACTCGGTGGCGCGCTATGAGCTTGTAGATCTGCTATTTTTCAATAGCTAAATTATAACATGTTTAAAACACCAAAAGGGGTTCCCGCCCAAAATGGGTTAAGTTCTAAATCAGTAGTTCTCAAAGTGTTTTGTGTCAAGGACCCCCAGATTGATATACTGTAATTTGGTAGCGGACCCCTCATTGTCTCCGCCAAGCCGGAGGCACCTTCATATTTGAAGATTGTGGAGGCGATAGGCTGGCTTGAGAGACTAGATATGTGTCTGAAATTTCTCTGCCATTCTACTAGATGCCTGGGGGGGGGGGGGGCAGCTCAAGGTGGCGGAGGCAAATTTAAAAAAAAAGACACATTGACTTCACTTGACACACATGCATGAAACCAGAACATTCTTATTATATCTATGTGGAGTGTGTAGAGATGATCATACCTTTGCTGAAGGCTGTGGCCAGTCTGAGAGCACAGTTTTGTGCCGACAGGTTAATGGCACAGGTACAGATGACTGACCTCTCCTCTCTCTCCATCATCAGAACAATCCTAGGAAACACATTTCCATTTCAAAATCCATACTTTTCCAGGTCTTCATTTCTTGACAGCATTTGGTCAGTGTTTATAAGAACACCAGTTAACCCATTTTGGTCGGGAACCCCTTTTGGTGTTAGCATTATGTTATGCTTTAGCTATTGAAAAATAGAAGATCTACAAGCTCGCTTGTAGGTCTGCTATTTTTGAAAAATCGAAGAACGACTCACATAGAAACATAGCATTTTCAGAAAACTGTCAGGATGTAGAAGACATTTTTAGAATCTGATCTCAGGTCAAAATGGGTTAAGTAATAATGCCTGTTAGATTATGCTGTAGCACCAACAGCAGAAAATAAATGTTGGCAAAACAGGGCTCCGTAATTTCCGACAGAGCATTAGTCCGACATGCGGGAACAACGGTCGGACAACCGCTCGAACATGCGCGGCTCCCGTGCTTGCGGTAATGGTTATGTTAGGGTTTGAGGTAGGTTGTCGGTCGAATGACTTCCGGACCAATAATAGTGTCAGAACGAAAGTCTGTACCCGGCAAAACAATGTATTAATTAAAATCTAGCAAGTAAAACTACAAAAAAAAAGTACATTCATGTTTCAGTACAGAAAAATAGCTTTTGGGAAGTATTGTGAAAAAAATATTGTTCCAGATGTTCCAGAACATTTTATTAGACAATCTGCAACAATTTTCATTCTACTACCAATGTTGACTCATTCTAATGCAGCAATGTAAATTATTTTGGACAGAAAAATGGCTCTGGCTCTACACTACAGATGACTGTGATGAATAGGAAATTGATTGTAGGCGAGCATACCTGTTGGCGACCGCGTTCAGCTCTTCCGCAAACTCCATGTACCTCTCCTCATCTTCAAAGTTACACTTGTTGGCCAGGATGTCCAAATACTGCTTGTTCCAACGCATGTCCACAAGGATCCTGTACTCATCTGACAACAAAAAAGGTCAAGTTAAACTGAAATTGTTTGAACAAATGCTGGGTATTTGAGAATGCTCATCTCATTTTCAGCAATGCCCTGCTTCTCTTTCATACC
Organism: Electrona antarctica; assembly: GCF_951216825.1. Lineage (NCBI taxonomy): Eukaryota > Metazoa > Chordata > Actinopteri > Myctophiformes > Myctophidae > Electrona > Electrona antarctica. The sequence goes on from NC_136798.1 coordinate 28,422,839, forward strand.
AGAGCATGCGAGCGAAGTGCTGAGTGGAGAAGGCATGTTTTGACTGGAGCGAGTGGACGTGTTTTAAAAAAGGTCAGAGCAGACCTCAGAGCAAGAAAGGTCAGACCGGTCACGGGTGATTAGCAGACATAATTTATTCAGTTTAATTAAAATGACAATGCCTATAGGTAATACAATAAAACTTGCATGGTGAGCAACATCGTTGCAGTCCACGGTGCAAATTGCAACCACATAAGGGTTCATAGGGGAAGCCTATTCTAGGATCTCTACACCTATTATAGGGAACGCATTGTGCTCCAATTAGTTTCAGAGTCGAAATCTACAGATTGAGTATCCAAACAAAATACAGCCAAGTGAAGACATATGAATGCATCTGTGTCAATACTTTAATACCTTTAAACATCCTTTTACAGGGCTCAGAAAGGTCATGAGACAACATGGAAGGTGCAGTTGTCTTACCAGTACTGTGTGGTTGCAGTAACTCAGTGAGGGACTTGCCCTTTGCAGTGAGCTTGCTACTGAACACGGCCTTCAGAGCTCTGTTTCCAGCCTCCACCTGCACCAGCGCTGGATCTGCAACATTTAGTTTAAGTCACACACCTTACAGTTTCATATGTATATGAAACTATGTATCTGCTGAGGAATATCACATAACACATGATAAACAAAATGATAAATTCAGGTGCTTTTTCAACAGCATTAACCTTTCCTGGAAATCAGGAATTTCTTATAGAGAACTTCATTTCGACAGCACAATCCTAGTTTCAACTAGGAGTGCAGCAGTAAATTGAACTTGTTGATTATAAAAAGAAAAAAAAGAAAAGAAAAAAGAATAATAATAAATGAAAATAATTGTCAAGCACTAGTTCCAACTTCCTTCCAGAGCATTACAGCAACACAGAGTCTTATCCGATACTCGACTCAACAAATGAAACGTCACTTCATCAGTACATCAAAACGTCAAAAAGGGGGGACCAACCGGGGGCGTATTTGTAGCTCTTGCCCAGGTGAGAGAGCCAGTTGCTGCGGAGGATCCAGTCCCCGTGGGAGGCTCTCTCGGTGAGAAGGCGCACGGCGGTGGGGATGAGACGCAGCGCGTCGCCGTCCTCCAGGTCCACCACGCCGCCAGAGAACACCTGACCGTCATGGACGCTGCTGATCTGCATCGCCCTCTGCAGGTCGGTCAGGCTGAGAGGACGGCTCCTGTGGAAAAAAGTGCCATCGGTGTCAATTTAGGCCAGTGGCACCTTTTCCATGTCACGGACCCCCCTCCCTCAAATAAATAGAAACAAACAAACAAACGAGGGAAGGTTCATAGTACAGCATTGCTTCCTGTACCTCTTGCCCTGCAGGCTGAGCGTGTTGAGACAGAAGGACAGGACCTGTCCGTCTCGGAGGACCGAGGAGAAGCAGGAGTCCTCGGTGGAGAGCAGTGCGGAGGGAAAGCCATCGGGCCACACGCCAGCACACAGCAGCCCGCTGCCCCAGTCCTCCGTGTCCAGGATGGCTAGGTGCTGCTCGATCACCTGCTGGGCTTGCTGCGCGGACACACCATGCAGGGTTTATTATTAGCACTATACTCTGCCAAGACCACCATTTTTTTTGAAGAAATGTTAAAACATCATTCTTGATTCTGGTTTTGCTTGTTCAATTCAGTAGTATTGTTTGACTAACATTAATTCAAGATGAGCATTAACATTACCCTTTGCTTTATTTTAGCTACTTGACCATAGATTAGCTTATGCAAAGGTACCCAATGAATGCACATAATGTGCAAGAGTATGCTTTTAAGATACAAACATATCCTTTGCTAAGGTCATGCTGGTACCCTTTGGCTGGCAGCGGTGCGTTGGCAGAGCGAGTAGGCCTCTCCACAGGCATGCTGCAAGGCACTGGGCAGGTCCACACCTCTCTGGAGCTGGCAGGACAGCAGGGCAGCGGCATGAAGGAGTGATGCCACACATGAAGCAGGGGAGTCTGGAAGACAGGGGGAGGGTTACAGGGAGCAAGACAGGAATGAGAGGGAGGGCTACAGTAAGTCCAAGTTCAAAATGTTATTGTCCCAAATGGGAACAAATGGAGGCAGGTGAAGAAGAAGGGAACTCCACACACTCAACTGTAGTTCCTATTGGGAGCTACAGATACATGTTACTAATAATAATTAATAAACTTCTAATGCGAGCTACTGTAGAGATCTGAGTGTGCGGACTTCCCTTCTTCTCCATTGTACGTATTGTTGTTCAGCACCTATGGGATTTTGTTTAGATGGCTTGGACTCGATTTCTAACAATAATGGCAAGATATAACATAACATGACCACTGCATTATAAACATCTCTGTGCTTACCCCAAATTGCAGCTTTGATGCCTCTATGGATTTCGATGAGTAGGTCACACACACAGTCACCGATCAGCCCAGCGGTGTGGAGCACCGTCTTCAGGTCCAACATGTCCCAGCAGACTCCCTCGTGTTCCCCAGGGATGTAGATCTCGACCCCTCTGTTCCGCATGGCTCTGGAGATCTCTCCATGTGCAGGGTCCATGGTCATAAACAATCTGCACAATTACTGGCATTAAGTGCTGTCACAGCGTGGACGCCAGGCATTCATCAGGGCTGTTGCTAGTTCTAAGTCCTGGTTTCAAATTCCAACATCTAGCTGGTAAAATTCTCTTTGATTATTTGAACACTTCCACAATACAATCTGCACGGAAGGTCATTAGCCTTTCTTTTTCTAGTCTCATATGACCAGACGACCGTAGATCTCTGCCTAATTCAATGTAGGGACTAAAACGGTGTGTACAGTAAGTAGCAGAAACAATGCAAAGACTTTCAAAGTTTTTCAAAGCAGCAGGCATACGGTACGTTTATTAGAGATTTTCACCACTGTGTTAAACTCTATATTTAATCTAGATTTCCCCTGGCATATCAATTTGCAGACTACCGTATTCTATTTCAAACATTAATACTACTCTGGAAGCAAACTAGCTGCAATGAGGTTGCTTGCTACCTGAAGTTTGGATGTGGGGTGACTTTGGGCGTGGTTCCGTCAATGACACCGCGTTCGTTGATGGTCAGCGATCCACCGGGCTCCAGCAGTGCATTTAGGCGATCCAGGACAGAGGGGCTGGACACAAACAAACAAACGTAGTTAGTTCGAAAACAAATATTCTTGGCCATCACGTATATAAAAACATCTCGACGCCATTAACCACAACTGGGGGAATTCAGTTTTAGCTTCACCCAGCTGCTGGCTGCTCATAATGGTTATAATGAGTGCCAAGCTACCCCAGTAGCAATATAGCATAAAAATGTGTTTAACCACTTTAACTCTGTATCGGCTATTTAAAAGAATTGCCTCGCAAACGTGTCAAGAAGGGACACGTTATTTTTGAAACAATATAAAAGTACCTGGCACAAGATATTTTGAGATGGGGGTGGCCAAATAAATATGAATTTGTCATTTGAAAACGTTTGAGAAGCCCTGCTATAACCAACCAAACCGATGGCATTGCCTCACCTGCAGAAGTTAACATTGTCCATGAGCAGCCAGTCTCCGGCCTGCAGGGCTTGGACCAGCATGCCATCCAGCCACTCAAAGCCTCCGTTGGTCCAGCCGTCCTCCAGCTGGGCCAGACGCTCCTTGAGTAGCGTGAAGTCCATCTGCAGCTTGGACATGTCTGGAGGACAACAATTCAATTACAGAGAGCAGACGTTGAAATACGAGCATTTGCTTGTGTCGTTTTTGTGTGCGCGCGTGCGTGCGTGCGTGCGTGCGTGTGTGTGTGAGAGCCCAGTCTGTGAGTGCATGAATTAAAACTTTATTAGAAGACAGAAATGGTAACAGCAACAGAGTACAGCCAAAGACTTATAGCACCAAAAGAAAAAAAGTCCCTGCGGTCTAGTTTCCATTCCAGTCCTATAACTTCCATAGCTGTATATTCTCTAAATAAATAAGTGCTCCTGATTGTCAGTTAGTTGTTTTGGATTTCAACATTCAATTTCAGAATGCAGTCTGCTAGCCCTGACCAGCCCTTGCTTCGTTCTTCCCTGTGAACAGATTATCTATACCTGTAAGTGGTGCAATCAGTTAAACCACTTAACCTTACACTGGCTTTCAAATTTGCAAAGATTGAACCTGCTGCTGTAAGACAGTCCTCCCCCTCTCCACAAGGTGGGGAAGTGCACCAAAATATTAGGGTCATTGTACAAATTCAGCAATCCAGTCAAACCCTAGTTAAACACACAGACTACATTATTTTTCTGGCCATAGGGTGCAATTCTCAAATTGTGCTGCTGTTATTATCTACTACAAATACTATTAGCATTGAGTGACTGCAATTTCTTCCAGTGGTGAAATGTCCCTTTAAGCTTTCTTTTGATCAGAAGCAGGGATAAAACATATTCCCACCGACCACAGTGGGAATATCAAAAGCAGAGGCTTGTATTTTCCCCACATCCAGCCAGCAGATCCAACCCTTGCTTTCAGTAGACGGACCATGTCTCTCAGATCAAACATGAATGAATGGAACATGTAGGTGTACGAGTGTCCTCCTCCTCACCGGTGAACACCTTCAGCTTGGTGTTGAGTTTCTGCAGCAGCAGGATGATGACCTCCAGTTTGTTGAGGGCCTCTGAGTCGACGGCGGCGCCCGTCCTCTCCTGGCCCTTCAGCCAGCGGCAGAACAGGCCCCAGGTCTTCAGCAGGAACTCTGTGTCCTGGATGCCCCCGTCCAGAGACATCAGGCCGCGCCGCGTCACCATGGCCACGATGTAGATGACACTCTCCAGCACCTGCTGCCAGGGTCGCATGATGTCCACCTGGAGAGAAGAATCCACACGTACACAGGCATTTTAAATAATTTAACATTGTGTTATGTTTGGGGGTTTCATCCATACGCAAAAAAAAATATTTTTGAGTGAAAATATCAAATGTGAAAGTCACAATCTTGAGATGTAGTGCGATGCTGTTGGTGCAGGCAGGGTTTGAACACCCAGGTGCATTTTCTTGACCAGAAAGATGAGGACCAAAATTTTTTCTTCTTAGCACATTTAAAAACAACACAAGTTGATCCAAAGTGCTTTTCAATCAAAAAATCACACCCGTGTGAACTGAGTGGTGTAAGGTCTTATATAGCCTGTCTGACGTAATTAAATCATGTCTGACGTAATGAAATCACACCCGGGTGCACATAGCAACCATGCTCATTTTTTGAGCACAGACAGACAGACAGACTAACAAAGCCAGTTGTAGGAGTGGTTTACACCACTCAAAAAGGCAACATAAAGTATAGACCACAGCCCATAGTATAATGGAGTAAAACACAAAATAAGTGGTATTGCAGATGTCTGTACTCAAAACGGACATACAGACACACATAGACGTTCATTGGAGAGGTTAGGCACTGCTCAGAGATGTTGACCGTATGTACAGTACCTGTTCAAAGCCTCCCAGCAGCTCGGTGGTGTCCATGGCACTGTTCATGGCCATGACCCTCAGGCGGTGGCCCGTCAGCAGAGCCAGCAGCCGGACCAGGCTGGTCTTGCCGCTGGCCGTGGGCCCCACCAGGATGGACATCCAGCCCATCTCCACACACTTCATCAGGGACTCCAGGGGATGGAGGGCCTGGTGCGTGATGGACAGGGGAGGGTCCAGGGCCACGGGGGCTCCGCCGCTGCGCTGGAGGACAGAGAAACCCACCTGCAAGGTGGCAAACAAGATGAACCCATTAAGACCTGGAACGCATCTGTGTCACTTTGGCGGTTCACCACATTAACCATTATTTTATACTTAAGATAATATAGTTTCTTTGTAGATTTTGACAGAGCTTGTAGATCTGCTATTTTCAAACGATTTGTATACATTTGGAAACTTGAAATGGGATATTCTGCACAATGAGTACTTACTTTTAGTACTTTAAGTACATGTTGATGCCAATACTTTTACTCAAGTAAATGTTGAATACCGGACTTTTACTTAAGTAAAGAAATGTAGTACTTTTTCCACCACTGAACAGCACAGTGACCCTTAGGGGCGTCTGAGGACCGTGACAAACCTGCAGATTGAGGGGCGTGATGTGGAACTGTCTGGAGCCTGTGTAGGGTTCAGAGTCCTCTCCAAAGATCTTCTTGAACACAGACAACACCTGCGAGGGAAAAGAAGAGCTTTGTTTTTTTTCCTAATTTTTTATCCCATGATTTTTGCAATACATTTTTTCACCCAGTATCAAGAAGAGCTTTTAACACGTCTCATACATATCGTTGCTGTCGGGCAGAAACCTCTTATCTCCATTCTAACCTTTTTTCCTAAATTAATGCCCTACTTGATAACATAACACAAAAGCATCAAAAGTAGCAGATGTAAAAGCGGCGCGAAACGACACGTTTTGAGCTTGTAGATCTGCTACTTTACCAAAAAGTAACTGTTTTGGACCGAATGAGATTTCCACCCGACAGAGACGAGACTAAGGTCTGTCCCTAATGAATCATTCCCGGTCCAGGTTGTATGGGCGATGGTCTTGTTGATTAGCGCAATCTCTTGCCTATGTGTAATGAACAGGTGAGCCAACCCTCTGCAACCTGTGACATCAATACAAAGTAAGAGTTTATCATAAATCATCAGGTACCTGAGCTTTGTCTGGCTCTGTCCTCATCCTGTCTGCGTACACCAGGCCCACGTGCTGCCCGGGGTTGAAAAATCCTGGCGATTGGTCAGCCTGCATCAGCTGACACCAGCGGAACATGTCGCGCAGGTTGAACTCCCAGGGACCTCCTCTGTGACCCCATTTCCTCTCCGTAGACACCTCCTGGACGAGCTGGTGGAGGTAGACGGGAACAGAAGAGTTATGCCTGCCGTATCTTTCACCAAAAATACACCATAACTCAGCAGAACATCTCATCTCTCATCTTGTTTTTTGATGTGGCAAAGATCTCAACATTACTTGAAGACCATTCCATATAGTACCCACCAAGAGAACAGAGTTTCTGTTTTGTGGTGTGATCAAACTAGCTTATGGTGACTCACACATTATATGAATGGTGAACCTTTAACTAATGTACTGTGAATTGGTCATTTTTGTGTGACTTTCATGTAATCTTGAAACGTGTCACGGTTTCACTCACTGCACATCTCAGCGGTTTTCAAACTGTTTGTGCTCAAGGCACACCAATGGGCAAGTCAAGTCTCAAGGCACAACTGTATTCATAGCGAAAACACAGACCTGTGCCTAGAATGTCTATGTATTATGACATACCCAGAATAGGGACGCTAGGGCCCATTTAGAAGAACTGCCCTCATTGGAGCTCATTGTGTGTGCTTCCACTGCACCAGACAGTGCAAGTGTAATCAATGTGACATTAAATTATTAATTAAATAGCAAGTAATGTCTTCAGTCTCTTGATGCAGCTGCGGGGAACCTAGGTCACAGATTGGCATGCCGGTACGCACTGTCCTTGGTTGGCAACACAGGATCAGTCCCCAATTCCACAGTGCCCCCCCCCCCTCCCCCCAGCATGGAGTCACGCTGTTACATAATTATGCCAAACCTACCCTGTTGTTGAACTCCACCATTTTGCGGATGATTTCCTTATCGATGTTGGGGAAAATGGAGTCTCCAATGAATTCCATGTCTTTGCTGGTGAGTTGGTCCACATACATCTGGATTTGGATTTTCCCAATAGGAAATCAATTACATTAATGCAAAACAGAAATAAAGGTGAGAGAGCAAATACAAAGTAAAACAATGTTTTGTTTTGAGCTAGCTAGGGAGAAAGGCCCACTTACAAATACAAAAAGAAATATACAGAAGCACAACATACTAGAAGCTGAATCAGAATCAGCTTTATTGTCACATTACAGTTTTACAAGTAAAACAAGTAGGTGAAATTCGTTTTTGTGCATAGTTCCCATCGTGTTATTTTTCCAAGAAAACAAAGAAAGGGAAGAAGAGAGGGGGGAAGGAGGGGGGTAAGGAGATCAAGGCAGGAAAGAAGAAAGTTTGAGCGCTTTTACCACAAATAAAAGTACAAGAAAAGGGTTTCAGAAGCTTGTTCCACAAGCAGCACACTCGTAGGGTATCTCTTAACTTATTTACAATACAAGTAAGGGGTTTTCAGATACTTACAAGCTTGTAAATATCTGAAAACCACTTGTATTGTATACTTACTTGAATGACATACAGTATATTTACCTGAGTGAATCTGTTAAGGAAGGATTTAGGAAGTCCCTTGCGCCCGCCTCCCTGTATGAAGGGGTTCTGGCAGCCAAAGATCTTGGTCTTCTCGTGCTGCACCTGGAAGCTCATGCCCAGCTCTGGGATGTAGATCTCAGCTCGGTGGTCAAAGCAGGCATTCAGGCCCTCCAACACCGACTGGGAGGCCAGGTTCAGCTATAGGTGACAGGGAAACAGTTGGTTTTTCAGAAAACTGTCATGATTTAGAAGACATTTGTAGAATCTGGTCTCAGGTCTTAATGGGGGGGGGGGTCCATACCTCATCCAGTACAATCCAGTGACCAGCCTTCAGGGCTGCCAGCAGAGGGCCGTCACGCCACGCAAACTCTCCTCCCTTCCCTCCCTCCACTGGCAGGTCCGTTCCAAACAGGTCAGTTACATCCTGCCATGGAGACAATGATGTCAGTTGGAGGGCTGTAACCGTCAATACAACTAAACATTTTTTTTTAATATATATATATAAAAATAAAAGTATAATTTAGCATGACATTATAGAATAGATAGAAAAAAATTGGGAAGGGTGCTGATCTACATGCTCACGGAACACATTGGGAAGCGATGTTGTAAGTTCACTATTTTTGCACAACACTGCATCAAAAATGAAACCTTTTTCAATCAGATTTTCTGCATAATGGTGGTGTATTCTTTATACTATAACGTTTCCAAAACCTTTCATTTAATAATAATTTAAAAAAAAGAATCACGATACATCACGTCGCTAAGTATCGCAACGTAACGAATCATAAAACAGCCCTATGTAATTGACAGAAACATGACTAAAACGAGATGTCATTACCGTTTGTTCCGAGAGGTTGATTCGGACGAGGTGATTCCCAGAGGACTTGGCCAGGGCTGCCACCAGGCTGGTCTTGCCCACGCCAGGAGAGCCCTCCAGCAGGACGGGCCTCTGCAGCTTCAGCGCACGGAGCAGCCGCTGGGCGTTCACCGCCGTGGTGCCCGCCGCCATGGCGTAGTCAGACACACGGCGACTCTCACTCGCAGCAGGCCCTGGAATCAGCAATTAACAGGTTCATTCAAACCGCTGGCACAGCGCAATTCTTAGGTTATTTGGTCTGAGAGCCTGTTAAAGAGATCTCAGTAATTTATATATAATTAAGAAATGATATATATAATTTATTATAATACTTATAATCAGGGTTGGATCTGCTTTTGATGATTCCCAGGCAGTCATACATTTTTTTATGGCCGTCTTGGTTGCATGTTTTATCCCTGCTTCTGATAAGACTGAATATATACTGTATGCATGTCCTTTTGGGACATGTAGACTGGCTTATATTGTTGAAATGTATATAATATCATATATAAATATGAAATGATATGACGAATATGCTGGATTGGATAATATGACAATTTAACAATTTCATTTAAGAGGTATATTAACCCTGGCGTCCCTATTCATTCATTTTGTAAATGAAAGGAGCTAAAATAGCATAATTATGCTAAGTACAAGTAGAAGGGCGTAAGTGGTAAAAAAAACAAATCCCACTCCGATTTACTTTTCTTTACGTTTTTTTACAAATCGAACCCTAGCCTGGCTCCAGCCCCTGAAGCGCTAGCCACTCCCATTAAAAAAAGATGTTGTTCTGGCGATTCAGGTCTGGTGACTCTACGGCAGCCTTACTGTTTTTGTTTATACTAGTAGCGCTCGTTGGCCGTGTTTGTTTGGTTAGCAACCAGATAGCCACATTGACAACGTCATCTGCTTTGCTACCATTTTGATTGGTTGGTGTGAACCAATCACTGAAGACTAATCGAGTATCAGGCTAATCGAACCCTGTTTATATTCAGATTTCAGAAAGAACAATGCCAGAATCCAAACCTAAAGCTATGTAGAAGGGGTCAATGCCGAAGAAGTCGTCTCCCCACTGGGGCTCTCTGGGCATGCTGGTGTCGTAGACCCTCAGAGCGTCCAGCATGTCCTGGTCCAGCTTGGTCATCTTGCTGAGCCTCTGCTGCAGGAAACCCAGACAGAGCCTGCGAGCGCGCAGGGCACTCTCTGAACTGGACGCCGTCGTCCCTTTAACAGACACAAAGAGTCACATCACACAGTAGCCTAATGTCCTGGAAACTGTAGTGTAGTGCCTTTAACAGACACAAAGAGTCACATCACTAGTAGCCTAATGTCTTGGACGCCGTCGTCCCTTTAACTGGCACAAAGAGTCACATCACACAGTAGCCTAATGTCCTGGACACTGTAGTCCCTTTAACAGACACAAAGAGTCACATCACACAGTATGGCGTCTTAGCATGGCTGATGCTCACCTGCGCCGATGCCGTCGACGTAGACCAGACAGGCGGCGTGGATGAAGGCGGTGACCGTGTCCAGCCGTAGGTCCCACTCCGCCTCGTCCTCGTCCTCCATGTTGCCCATGGTCATGAAGCCGTCCTCGTCACGCTCGCACACAATGTTGAGGAAGTAGACCCAGGACAGGACATCCCGCACGCTCAGGATGCAGCGGCGGCCGAAGTCCTGCCGCTGCAGCCAGTCGATGAAGTCCAGCATCAGCTCGGCGATGTCTCCGCCTGGCGTTGAGATAGAGTGGTATGAGTCAGTTAGTTCTCCAACGTTTCCACGTCAAGGATCTGTACGGCCCAGAGGAGAACAGTTGTGCAAAGCCTGACCCAAACTCTGTAAAGATTGTACAACCTTACTGCGCACACATTTGTGTTTAAGGAGAACTCTTAACGCTATGGACTCGGAGCATGGCTAGAGACACATGTCTGTCCGTTACTTCTGGTTTCTGGGGCGGCAGTGGCTCAGGGGTAGAGTGGCCGGTAGAGCGGAGTTCGATCCTGGGCTCCCCCAGAGTTAGTGTCGAAGTGTCGTTGAGCAAGACTCTGAAGACCAAATTGCTCCCAATGTGCAGGTTGGTGCCTTGCATGGTTTCCTCCACCATCAGTGTATGAATGTGTGTGTGTGAATGGGTGAATGTAATGCACAATCTATGTAAAGTGATTTGGATAAAAGCGCTATATAAATGTACCATTTACTATTTGATACAACATACAGTACACAGCTGTCATCACATACCGCCCAGCGACAGACCCGATCGGAGGTTGTGTTGGACGATCTGCACCAGGTCGCTGCGACTGTTGCTCTGAGGACACCAGATCTCTGTGAAACGGTTCCTCAGCGCAGGGGAGAGCTGTGCCACAACACACACACACACACACACACACACACACACACACACACACACACACACACACACACACACACACACACACACACACACACACACACACACACACACACACACACACACACACACACACACACACACACACACACACACACACACACACACACACACACACACACACACACACACACACACACACACACACACACACACACTAGTTATGAGCAGCACGCACCGTGAACATAAGATCACACGCACACAGTAAAATGTCTGAAAATACCTGCTCTACAAGCTCATAAGCATTATAGATCTGCCATTTTTGCTTTTTTTTGTATTATATAGGGCTAAGGTTGTTAATCAGATTAATGGTCGTAGTCGAACATAAAAAAGGAATAGATATGATACAATAAATAATAAAAAGTGCTTCTCGGTTATGCGATAAATACAAAAATAGTATAGTAAACGATAGAATACTCGCAAAGAAAATAAGTAAGATAAGATAGTTGCAACCCTAGGTCACAATGGCCCGGGCTGGTGGCAATTCATAAAACTGTGAACTATGAAGACCAATTAGACAAAAAAAGGCACTTTAAAAGGCCAGAGAAAAATCACTTCCCATCACTTCACCTTTATCTGCTTCTGAAAAGAAAAAACAAAAAGGGAACATTATTCTTTACCTCCTTTTTACCAAAGTCTCCGCCAGGATTCATGGTGGCCACGAGGCGAAAGCCGCTCGCTGCGGTGATCAGTTCCACGTCGTCGTTGTCACCGCTGCCTTTCTCTGCCAGAACCAGAGACTTCTCTGTCTCCAGAACACTGAGAAAACACACACACCACACAACACAGATTCAGGTCTGCTGTGTTTGCACTGTTATGTACAGTTGGAGGCCATCGATATTGTCCTTTTCTTTTTGCTGAGGTTTGCGTGATCTGCGCAAAAGGACAGTTAACCCATTTTGGGCGGGAACCCCTTTTGGTGTTTTAAACATTATGTTATAATTTAGCTATTGAAAAATAGCAGATCTACAAGCTCATAGCGCGCCACCGAGTGGCGCGCTACGAGCTTGTAGGTCTGCTATTTTTGAAAAATCGTGAAAATTTAGAAGGATTTTTTCAGGATTTAGAAGGATTTTTAAAAGTTTTGAGGTCAGGCCTAAATGGGTCAAATGATAAGGGACAATATCGGTGGCACCCAACTGTATGGTTTATATAGAGGGTATGCTCATCATACACAGACGTTATGCAGGAACGCCGCCCTACAGAGTGGGAAAAAACTACTTCTGATTAAACGACGTTAAACTCACTTTGCCACTTCATTTGACACTTTATGCATGTGCATACCCTCTATACTGCTATGTTTGAATAGACAAAGTATAAAATAATGGTTAAAGTGGTTCAAATCTAAAATGACACAGAAGCATTCCCGGTTTGAATGAATTAAACTCAGGCTTTAGGGTTAAATTGTAAAAATTGACATTCATAAAATGACCGTCCTAGAATGTCCTCAAAACTACAGTAATACAAACGTGTATGTGTGTTCACCCACCTGTTCAGTCTCTCCAGCACGGAGTCATCTGCCAGGGAAATCTCATCCAGAAGGAAGACCCCTCCCTGCTTCATAGCCAGCACCAGGGGACCATCATGCCACTCAAACAGCCTGCCGTCCTCAGCATCTCTCTGCATCCATACAACACAGTCAGGAACGGCCTCAGTTTGCACAACACGGCACTCATTGTGTACTTTCCGATTATGGCTCTCTACATTCGGTAACATCAGTGCTCAATTTCCCACCACAGCTCGCTAGTTTTCTGCTCTGCAGAGCATGGAATTGCATTCACAGATACAACATTTGAATTCACTGGACTAAATAAACTAAAGTGGAATGAAAACCCAAATATCATATTCTGGGCAACGCTGAGTGATGAGTCACTGGTTTCTACTTAGCCGTTCAAAAAATCCCTGGATTACCAGTGAAAAGCTGAAAGCTTCTCCTAAAGAAACGAAACTTCCCCCAAATAATTCCGAATTAAAATGCAGTAAAAGAGACATAATATGTTTTGTTTTTTAATAATTTTCGATGAACTTCCATTACAAAATGTAAAATATTTTTCAAAGACTATAAAACATAACTCCTTGGCCAGAAGGCAGCTTGCACAAAACCGCCAATAGTCCAATACATGTGTGACGCCGGGTAGTACCTAGGGATGCACCGAAAGGGAAATTCTTGGCCGAAACCGAATACCAAATATAGGCCTCAGTTGGCCGGAAACCGAATACCGAATATCACAATATGATTAATATTATATATCTTTTTTCCTACCATTGCTGTCATGGCCGTACCTTAAGGCTACCTGATTTATGGCAAAAGAAATGGTTATGGGAAAAGCTTAAATAAGAATCACTATTATGGGTCCATAAAACATTTATTCAGCTCTTTTGAATGCATTAATTGCATACACTATTCGGTGATATATTTTCTGCCTATTCGGGCCGAAACCGAATAGGCCGAAAATGCATTTTTAGCCATTTTCTGCCGAATATTTTCTGCGGCCGAATATTCGGTGCATCACTCGTACCTGGTGGGTGTGTCTGACCGGGTAGTACCTGGTGGGTGTGTCTGACCGGGTAGTACCTGGTGGGTGTGTCTGACCGGGTAGTACCTGGTGGGTGTGTCTGACCGGGTAGTACCTGGTGGGTGTGTCTGACCGGGTAGTACCTGGTGGGTGTGTCTGACCGGGTAGTACCTGGTGGGTGTGTCTGACCGGGTAGTACCTGGTGGGTGTGTCTGACCGGGTAGTACCTGGTGGGTGTGTCTGACCGGGTAGTACCTGGTGGGTGTGTCTGACCGGGTAGTACCTGGTTGGTGTGTCTGACCGGCTAGTACCTGGTGGGTGTGTCTGACCGGCTAGTACCTGGTGGGTGTGTCTGACCGGGTAGTACCTGGTGGGTGTGTCTGACCGGGTAGTACCTGGTTGGTGTGTCTGACCGGACGTAGTCCTCCCAGGAAGTCGGACGTCTCCATGTGAAGGTGACAGTTCAGAGAGAAGAACTTCTGTCCAGCCAGGGCAGCAAACAGCTGGCAGATGGTGGTCTTGCCACATCTGGCGAGAGAACAAAGAGTTAATAAACATACAGTGTGACCAGTAGTACAGTTAATGGTGTAATACACCTTCATTACTTTTGGACAGCTTCTATAGGACATGCACTGATTCTCAACATCTGGTCCAGATGGGTCCAAATGGACCCTTACGTGCGTGCGTGCGGAGAATCACTGCTGTAGGACGTTGTTGTTGCTGAACCTTACCCGGTGTCTCCTACGAGCAGGACAGACTCTCCGAAGCGCAGCGCCCGTCCCACCATGACGGCCAGTCTCCTCATGCCCTCGGTCCACACCACGTGGCGGAACTCCTCGGGAACGCCAGCGATGCTGTCAATGAACGGACCTGGTACGCCACACAGTAAACCACCGTCATGACTCCACCCGCGCTCAACCAGTGGTGCAAAGTAACTAAGTACATTTGCTCAAGTACAATCAATAATATATATATATATATATATATATATATATATATATATATATATATATATATATATATATATATATATACACACATACATACATACATACATATACACACACACACACACACACACACACACACACACACACACACACACACACACACTTCTACTCCACTACAGCTCAGAGAAAGATATTGTACTTTTACTCCACTATAATTACATGAAATCTTTAGTTACTAGTTACTTTGTAGATTTTGATTATTATTACAAAACACACTAACCACTTCAGCCCTATATATATTTCGGCCATTTGGAAATAGCAGATCTAAAATCAGCTATTTTCAAAAGTTTTTTAATACATTTTGAACTTGTAAAATGGGACAGTCTGCATAATGAGTATTTCTACCTTTGGTACTTTAATTACATTTTGATATCAATACTTTTGTACTTTTAGTCAAGTACATTTTGAATATCAGACATTTATTTGTATAATGCCTTATAAGCACATTATAATGCGTTATAATGCATTATAAAGACGACCTTAATATAAAGTGTTACCGGTTTTCCACCACTGCACTCAACGGCCTGCTTGACCCTTTATGTCACCAACTTTTACAATTCAGGCTTTTAGCCAACGCTCTTCTCCAGAGCGGCTTGAGCTTTGAGTTATACTCTGCACGCTGGTGTCTAGAACCAGAAATAGCAGATCTACAAGCTCACAAAGCATTGCACTGCAAAGCATTCTGGGATTTCACTGTATGACTCAGGAATTACAAGTGGGAAAAAGCTTGTGGATTTGCCATCTTATTTTCACCATTTCTAAACATAAAACTTTTTTTTCCTTCCTGGAATTATTCAGAAAAATGTTTTTTTAATCTTCTGAAAAGAAATTGTTTGCTTTAAAAATATAGGAAGCATGGAAAAACATATTTACTAGTTACCCATGCCATGAACATGGTTGCGTGACCCCTAAACGAGTCCTGACCCATGTTTCAATCAGTATGCTGCTACGGCATGTGATGAGTTGGCCTGCAAATGAAGCGTGTAAGCTGGGGTCAGCGTGTGGTCATAGAGCTAAGTGAACACAGCTCTGCTCTGGTCAAAGGTTCACCAAATTATCAATCCTACTATTAATGCACCACCTCTCTGCGTACGTGCGTGCATGCGTGTGTTCGTACGTGTGTGTACGGTTGTAATGCATGTAACTCGAGAACCGTTTGACCCACCGACTTCACATTCGACACGCGCGCTCCACACCCCCACAGGGAGTGCAGTGCCAGGTATCGAGTCGGTCGGACCCACGGTTCTCCAGAACCACCACAAAAGGCTCTGGTCAGGCTCTGCCAGTGGGCCTAATGAGGCCAACTCCTTTCACCTGGGCCAGGCTCTGCCAGTGGGCCTAATGAGGCCAACTCCTTTCACCTGTGCAATTTCCAGCCTCTGCCTCAGCCAATTGAGGCTCAACCAATCAGGCTCTGCCGAATTGATTGCCAAGTACACTTTTCAGTTTGCAGTCTTCACACACAGGCACATACACAGATCTCCATGTGGGACACCGGCTGACAGTTAAAACGGGTGCTAACAACGTACAGTATATCATTAGGTTCCCAAGTTGCATCGTTCCCAAGTAGGCCGTGGCCGACTGCGACGGCACGTACAGGTCTAGTTTCAATAAAGTTAACGATTTTGGGGCTGACTGAAACGTATTTTTCTAGACTTTTTGATAAATAGAGGGTATGAGCATGTATAAAGTGAGTGGCAAATCGAGTGGCAATGTCAGTGGCAAAGTGTGTTTAACTTTAACGTTGTTTAACGTCGTATAATGCAACTTTTCTGTTTGGACGTACAGTATGGGCTGTCAAGGCCAGAAAGTAGATTTCACTCAGTAGGCGTTCCCGCATAACTCCCGGGTGATGATGTCGCGCACATAGCCTATATAGAAAAAGTAATGGATAGAATACTCGGCACAGTTGTACTCACTAAACTGGCCGGTAACCTGCGCCTGGGAGAAGAGGTTTTCGGGGTTGACCGTCCTCTTGAAGTGTTTCTCCAGGATGGACTGAATGGTGTTCACCTCCTCTGGTTTCCTCACACGCCCAGCCAGCAGCATGTAGCCTGATAGAAGCAACACAACAACAACTCTTTTTGTCCAAAACTGTGATGTTTCAGGAAATGGAAAAAAAGACCTGTGTTCCAGTGTAGTTATTATTTAGTCACAAGCTCTTGTGTGGAGGTACTGTATGAGATTTCCGCCCGACTTTATTTTGGGCATGTCATAATAGGCGGACATTGGGTGAAAATAGTCAATCTACAAGCTCAGTCAATTAAGTATATAAAGCCGGATATAAACCAAAGACCCAAGTATTTGGTTATAGGTTATGGCTTTTCTTTTTTTTTTCTTTTTTGACCAAATATCCAATTTTAAATCCCTTGCCAGTTCTACGTTGAGTATACAGTAGAATTGATAAGATTACATAAAAACATGAAAAATATATGTACAGTATACACGTAACAATCAGTTTATTGTTTTAACAATAAACATCATAATTTTAGATTAAAGATGCATAGATAGATGGATATCAAATTAGCTAAAAGGTAAAAAGGTGTAAAGCCCAAAACCTACTCCATACAAGTACACAAAAGCAAGTGGCAACACCAGGCGTTGCCAGCTGGGCCTGGTAAACATACTCAACCTGCGCTCTTGTCCGCTGGTGGAGGTAATAAACCACAACCAGGGTTCAGGAACAAAACAGAAGGACCAACAGGCACACTCACCATCGTCAACTAGATGCTGTAGCCAGTCCCGAGAGGAGTCCGTCTGCTCTTCTAGCCTATAGCGGTCAGCCCAGCGGAACAGATCTCGGAGGGTGATGAAGCCATGCTTGCCAGCGAACACTGACGATCCCCTGCGCAAGGACTAGAAGAAAGAACAAGTATTACACGGATGGATCTGGATGATGCAATAACTATTAAAATCATATACCTTGGCTTCCCTGCTATTTATGAATAACCTTGAATATATATGAATATATATTTTTTCCTTTCTGTTTTTTCTATGTGATAATTTCGACATTTTATTACACAAATCATCTCTTATGTGGGTCCCTGGCACAAAATCTTTCAGATGGGGGTTTGCGGCCAAATACAGTACATCCGTATACTACAATATCATTAGTGACATTATTTTTGAGAACCATTGCAATAAGCAACCACAGTGGTTCATGGCCACCACTCTCCAGTCACCCACCTGGAGGTCCAACATGACCTTGACCAGCTTGGTGCAGTAAGAAGGGGGCAGACTGCATCTCTGGTGCAGGATGGTCTCCAGTTCTGCACTGGGCAGCTCGTCAAAGTGCAGCTCCACAAAGCGATTCCTGAAAGCCCTGGAGAGCACCTGGAACAGCGATGGAAGGACAGTCAATCAGGTCGGAGCGAGTGAGATGGTCAATTTATGCCTTGCATGACTATGTGTATGAGTTGTGCACATTCGTACTTTCTGTGACTTTCCATGTTGCCAAAAGCATTGCCAAAAAATGTAAACAAGTTCATATATATTATTTATATAAGTTAATATAAGTGGAGGTAGTGAAAATTTAAAAAAAATCCAGAAGTACGCCACTGTGAAGGTATTCTGTCACTTTTGTCATTGCCATGCATCGATCAACACCTGTCGTGCAAACGAAAGTATTGATCTTCAGAGAGTGTGAGCGAGAGAGAAAAGAGGCAAAGAAAGCAAAAGTGAAGAACATTAAAGAGAGATGGATGGGAAGCGTAAAGAATAACGATGAGAGGATATCACGTCGACCAAAACAAGATGGCCACCAGAGTATGACCAGAGTATCTTACAACCTCTCCTCGTGCCGAGCGACCTTCCGTACCTTTCTGCCTCCGTAGAGGCCCGGGGGATTCTGGGTGGCGAACAGCATGAACCTGGGATGAGCCTTGATCACTTCCTGCGTCTCGGCCACAAACAGCTCTCTGTTGTCGTCCAGAAGTCTGTTGAGAGCCTCTAGCACGTCGGTGGGAGCCAGGTTCAACTCGTCCAGGACGATCCAGTAGCCTTTCCTCATGGCATCAATCAATACACCTGTGGGTGGGTTTTGATTGATTGATTGATTGAAAAATGTTTGCAGAATTACAGTACATTTCAAGCACAAACTCAATACAAAGGCTGTTAACTGTGAGTGGACGACCCAATTAAGCATTACACTTGTTTCCAATAGGGTCCACAATGTTCAATTCATCAAAAACATTTAGAGACGTACAAATAGACACTTCTATATAGACAAAGGACAGAACAGGAATTCATCATAGGGTGGGGTGGGTGTATTAGATTGAGGCATCTCCTAAATATTAGAGCCATCAGGATTGCAAATTTAAGTTGACGATTAATTGTCACAAATAATTGCGATTAACAATTATTTTTATTTTATTTTTTATTTGTTTGGTATTGAGCATTGGAACATATGAATGAATAATTTTAAGTTCCGTTTGGTATTTTTCTACATAATCACAAAATGCAAAGGGCAGATATGACAGATAACTTAAGTAATTACTGACACATTTAATAATTGTATACTTAAAAAAAGGAAATAGCTGACAAAGTGACGTGACGGAAAATGTTTGAAACATTTTTCAACATGGAAACAATTATGACGGCTATGCAAAATAATTGCTTTTATCTCAAATATTTGTGATTAGGCGATTACGTAATAATTGTGACAGGCCTACTAAATATTGATTCACATCATAAGGTCAGCGGTTCACCCCCCAGTGAGTCTGTGTGACGAAGTGTCTCTGAGCAAGACACTTTTATCCCATTTAGACCTGGAAAGCCTATGTTGTTCAATCTGGGAAAGCATCTGTATCATTTTAGTTTTTTCTATAGATACATAGTTACATACATTTCTTTAAAATACAAAATATATATCACTCATACCCTCTTGGAAGATCAGCTTGCCCTTGTCATCTGACGAGTAGCAGCCGATGTACTCCTGGATGTCGGTGTGCTCGTGGTTGTTGATCCTCACACACTGGTTCCCTGTAGCAGCAGCCAGCCACCGGATCAGGCTGGTCTTCCCCACCGACGTCTCTCCCTGCAGCAGCACCGGATGGCTCCTGAGAACACACCACAGACCAGCAATTGTGAAAATACATTTTGAATAGTTCAAATAGCTCACAAGCTCACAACGTGTCGATGTAGATCGGCTAGTTGAACAGTTTTAAGGGACTGACGAAAATAGGGCCCTTAAATATCATGCAACTGCCTATTTGCAGTGCACAAGCATACAGTTATTGTAATTTTGCAGTGTTTCATTCTGAAAGCAATGTTTCATTGCACAATAATCAAACTGTTGATCAATGATCATCATCAAATATTTTGCTCATATCGTGTGTATATTAGTCTAGTAGCCAGCCCATAGAGCCCCATTATGAACCCGGACATGTTGAGTACACCAATGTTTTATGTTATAAATGTTTAGTATGGGTCCCCAGCATGTAGAAACTGCCGGATGCTAACTTGCATATGTTATGAGTCTGTGTGCGTGCACGTGTGTGTGCCTGCATGTGTGCGTGTACTTGTGCGCGTGTACACTGCACGTGTAATGAGTGGACAGATAATTATTGAGTTGATTTGGTACGAACCAGTGACCCGTGTAACAAGGGCACTGTCTACAACTTTTCCATGACAACCACTGCCGTACATAATGCACAAATAATATGACAGCACATTGCTCAAGGGGCAGAGTGTGCAGAGACTGCAGACTGTTATTTTTTCTAAATTGTAATGGCTAATGTGTAGCAAGACTTTATCAACCCTATACAGAATAACTATACTACCTTATTTGGACTGTACTCATCTACCAAATATGCACTCCAGTTATGCATGATTTTTTACCCTTCAAAGTTTCCATAAAAAAACAGTTTTGTACAAATGATGTCATTACAATAGCAACACAATGTAAATAGAAATAATATGACATTATGTTGACGCTCTCTTGGTTATGCAATATGTATTTATGGAGTACACAGCATTACTATCGTGTACTTTCAATACAAGGCAATTCATTTGAATGCATGTGTAAGGACAATGCAATGCAAAGATTGTTGATGATCGCTCTTCACCAGCAACCAAACACCACAAGGCTTTATCCCCCTCACTACAATACAATCCAATAAGGTCACATTTTCCTAATCAACATTTGGATGCGCTCTCCCTCAATAGACCCCAAAATAGCCCAGCGAAAATAGCTGTCTAGGCATTTACTGTAGATATGCCTAGACAGCCATAGATCTATGGGATTGATTTGGGGGAAGTCAGGGGGTGGGGGGGGGGGGGTTGGGTCATGCAAAAATCTTTTTTCCATACCCGGCAGACACGACTCTGGCGAGGTCTCGAAGGTTGAGTTTGACAGCGGGGGTGAGGATGTAGCTGGGGTCCAGCGCTGGCTCCATCTCCCCCTGGGACACCCAGTAGCCCTCCATCTGCACACAGAGCCGACCCGGTGGGGCTGGGATGGGCTGGGAGGGGCAAAATGGAACATTAACCACCTTCAATTTAGGCATTTAGCAGACGCTCATAATCCAGAGTGACTTGCAAGAACAAAACCTGGTAATACATCAAACACATAGAAATAGTCATCAAGGATCATAAGCAAGCTAAGAACACAACCAGTGTCAGTATTTTGGGCATTGGCTTTACAGGTGAAATATTTGAAATATTATTATTCATTTTAAATATAGCAAATCTACAAGCTCAATACGTTAGGAGCTATTTTTGCTGTTTTTTGCTAAATTTAATAAATACATTAAAAATGCTAACCAAAACACTACTTTAAAAACACTATACTAGCACGTTATATGAAATGAATCCGCATTTGAAATTAATTCATAGAGAAATCTTCATGAATAACGCCCCCCACCCCCAATAAACTGTGTGTGTGTGTGTGTGTGTGTGTTTTTCCCTCTTGCATATCTCTAGAACTGTCCGACTGAACGGGAAGTCAGTCCAATCAGCGGTTGTCAGAACTGTGAATCCACATGTGAATCATGTCACCATCATGATGGGACACACCTGTTTGAGACACTTGACGTTTCCTCCCAGGATATGCTGGCTGATCAACTTCTGGACCAGAGGGTGGGAGCTTCTGTCCAGCTGGGTCAGAAAACTCAGACAGAAACCCTGAAAAACACCAGGGAGAATATGAACCACCGTTCTTAACGAAGATACTGTTTTCAGGTTCAAGATAACAGTGGGGGGAGGGGGGGAGGCTACGATGTTTCTCGTAGGCACGTGGAAGGCAGCATGGCTGTTGAAACTTTAGTTTATTTTATCTGTCTTGGGATTGGTGTGCGTTGGTCTTTGCTAAATGATGGTAAACAAGCCCCCAGAATGCATCATAAAATGAGTCCTTAATAACCACTCAGGATTAAGCATAGGTCTAGACTACCGGTAGTAGCAGAGTTACTGTGGTTAATTGGTCTTCCGTCAATGAGGCATTAGTTAGTCTCTGTTGACTCACACAATTTACAAATTCTTCCATCACCACATCATCATTCATTGATATAAAAAAATCACACCCGTGTGAACTGAGTGGTGTAAGGTCTTATATAGACTGATCAGCTGTGGTCTGACGTAATGTCTGACGTAATAAAATCACACCCGTGTGAACTGGGTGACCATAGCAACCGTGCTCATTTTTTGGGCACAGACAGACAGACAGACAGACACGTAAACTAACAAAGCCAGTTGTAGGAGTAGTTTACACCACTCAAAAATATATATTACAAAAACAATTTGCTTCTCAATTATTCAATTAACAGAAAAAAACAATAATTGCTAAGAAGACAATGGAGAGTTGCAGGACTGGTATCTCACCTCATAGAGCGAGCGCTGCACGTTGATACAAGGGTTGGCCGCTACATACTTGAGGGCCCTGCAGAGCGTGCGGAGACTGTAGTGTGGTCTGTGGCCCGTACCGTCCACCAGGTGGCTGCTGGCCTGCTTACGTACCTCCAAGTAAAAACTGCACACAAGGGCATCATTATGGCTACTTGTACAGTACACAATGGAGACAACATGTACTAAACTAAAAGATGGAATGCCGTGATCCCCTCCCCCCTAAAACATGATCATCAGGTACTATGATTGAACGTTTTAATTTGTTTTGTTTTTTAATCCATCCATCCATCTTCAATCGCTTATCCGTAGTCGAGTCGTGGGGGCAACAGCTCCGCCAGAGAGCTTCAGACCTCCCTCTCCAGAGCAACATTAGTAACTTCCTCCTGGAGGATCCCGAGGCTTTCCAAGGCCAGTGAGTCGATGTCATTCTTCCATCTGATCTGGTCTGCCCCGGGGTCTCCTCCCAGTGGGACGTGCATCGAGGAACTCCCTAGGGAGACACTCGAGAGACATCCTAACCAGATGCCTGAACCACCTAAGCTGGCTCCTTTCCAGGCCGAGTCTCTCTTGTGTGACTGAACTTCTCACCCTATCTCTAAGGAAGATGCCAGCCACCCGTCAGAGAAAACTTATTCTTTCAGTCATGACTTCATGACCATAGGTGAGAGTAGGAACGAAGATTGCTCGGTAAACACAGAGCTTTCTGGATCAGCTCTCTTTTCGTCACAACAGTGACATCAGTCTTAACCGGCCACGTAGGTCGGACTAACGAGACTTATGGGAAGTCCCCGGCAATTCATGCACACTGTAACATTACATAGTCGACCTAACCTTATGATTCCATTGATGACACTCCGGTGTGGGTTCAAGCCCTTGAGGTAGTCTGAGACTAGAATACGCAGGTCCCCGTCATTCTCCAGCTCCTCCACGTACAGCTCCGTAAACCTGGGAGGGACACAGCAGGTTCACTTCAGACATACTGTGCAACATGGTGGCGCAGCGGAAAGATGCGTTTACCACACTGTATCTGCTATTTTAGAATAGCCAACATAAAAAATACAGATAAAGGGTTAAAATGATTGTGATGCTGTATTAGTTATGCCAGGTTGAAATATATCCATCCAGTGTGTAAGCTCGATACAGTCAGACAGGACTGTCTTGAGACAAACAAACACGCCACGCTTTCTTTCACCATCTCTGCTTTCTCACCACACTTTCACCAGCTCTGCGTCTCGTTCTCACCTATTCCTGATGCCAGGAGGGAGGTTCCTCTTGCCCACGTCAGTAGCTGGGTTCATGCAGGCGAACAGACGGAAGTCCGGGTGCCGAACCAGGGGCTCTACATGACGACAAGTTACCGTCGACATTGAGACAATCAGGCAAATCACAAATGACTGCAATTAAAACCATGAATAACTATGATCCTGGTTAAAAAGTGTACACAGACATGGGGTGAATTTATTTTCGCAATAACTAAAGCCGGAGTTATACAAATACGTTTCCAAGTTTTTGCTTTAATCTATAATGCATACCGGTGTCTCCGCGGTCCAGCAGAACCAGGGAGCCGGTGGTTCCCTCCAGGAGTCCACTGAGACACTCCAGTGTCTCTGCTGCTGCCAGGTTGATCTCATCCAGTAGGATCCACTGGCCCTTCTTTACTGCCTGGGCTAGAGTTCCCTGAACACACACACAACCAATGTGGTTAGATTATATTAGAGTTCCCTGAACACACACACAACCAATGTGGTTAGATTATATTAGAGTTCCCTGAACACACACACAACCAATGTGGTTAGATTATATTAGAGCTGGAAAACTATAGACCATCTTCTATCAACTACTTTTCCAATAGAGATAAAACGATGAATCAATGTGAAAGAATTGTAATAGATTTTTTTATAATCATCTAAATCGATTGATGACTATTTTATACTTTGTCGTACAACAATGTCGATTTGGGAACGAGAGAACAAAACAACACACACACGCACACACACACACACACACAGTATATAGCACTATAACCTGGTTATAGCTGGGATTTATGTGCACATGAAAGGAATGCGAGTGCGCAGACATTGTTACCTCCACGAAGGCGAACACCATGGCCGTCTCACAAGCCCTGATCTGCTGCTGGGTCTGGCTCAGTCTCACTGCCAACGCCTCCCACTGGTCCTGGAGCAAAGCAGCTGTGTGCACGTGTGCACGCACGCACGCACGCACGCACGCACGCACGCACGCACGCACGCACGCACGCACGCACGCGCACACACACACACACACACACACACACACACACACACACACACACACACACACACACACACACACACACACACACACACACACACACACACACACACACACACACACACACACACACACACACACACACACACACACACACACACACACACACACACACACACACACACACACACACACACACACACACACACACACACACACACACACACACACACACACACACACACACACACACACACACACACACACACACACACACACACACACACACACACACACACACACAAAAACAACATGGAGCAGTGAGGAAAGATTAGAGATGGGGATCCTCAGGATTTGATCAATTACAATTCTGCTAATTGATTCTGGGCTTAAGTTTATTTTCAAGCCGTGCTGTTTCAGATGGAGGTAAAACATCCCCATTCTAGACGGCAGGCTGAGGCTGCCTAGAGCAGGGGTTCCCAACGTTGGGGTCGGGACCCCACATGGGGTCAGAGACACTGACTGTGGGGTCGCGACATTATTTTGGGTTATCAAAAATTGTTTACACACCTGAATAGAATTCAACAGAATGAGTGAAATACAATGTAAAAATGATTACAAATACATTTGAACAATGTTTAAAAAAAACCTACATAGCCCTAGGCTGAATAGATTATATGTGTGGACAAATGCGCACCTAACGTGCATGTTTATGTGCGTAAAATGGGATTCGTACCTGTCCTCCACGGGACAATGGGGAAAAAAAGGTTTTCTATATAGTTTTCTCTACGGTTTCTTACCGTTGGATTTCTCCTGCAGCTCCTTGGCGAGGGCAGACTTGCACACGTGATCCATGAGTTTGAGCAGGTCCTGCCAGCGCTTCCCTCTGAAGCAGGTCTGCACATGGCCCAGAAACGTCAGGTTCTGCTTCCTCGAGTACGTATGGGAGAACAGGTCCTCGAAGGCTTCACGCAGTGGCAGTAGGATCAGCTTGTGGTCTACTGGTTTGTACCTGCAGAATATAGTTAGAGTAACCAAGAGTTTATTGTGGTCTACTGGTTTGTACCTGCAGAATATAGTTAGAGTAACCAAGAGTTTATTGTGGTCTACTGGTTTGTACCTGCAGAATATAGTTAGAGTAACCAAGAGTTTATTGTGGTCTACTGGTTTGTACCTGCAGAATATAGTTAGAGCAGTGGTTTTCAACCCTTTTCATATTAAGGCCCATTATTGTCTCCACCAGGCCGAAGGCATGGGGAGAGAGAATGTTTTGCACTCGTCCGTGTGTGTGTGTGTGTGTGTGTGTGTGTCCGTCCGTCCATCCGTCTGTGTACAGCTAATCTCCGGCACCGTTAACCCGGTCGGTGCCACATTTTGCATACACACTCCCTGGATGCCAAAGATGAACCTCTGCCCCAAATTTTCCAGAACGGCCTGTTATAGCGCCACCAGGAGGCCGACTTTTGAAAAACTTTACTCCTATTACAAAAGAAAATAAAAAATCATTACACACTATCTCTATAGTCATGTGTTCAAGACGGATCTGTCCGATATTTCATATTCCATCCTAATTGGCTAACATTGGCTTTCAAAGTTTGCAGGATTGGCCCGTTTTGAACAAAAAGCCTCAAATCATGAACGCAGTGTGCAATTTACGTGAAATCTTTCACAGACTTTCCTACTAGGCTGAGGAATATATCCCACCCTTTTCACATTGGCCTGTTATATGACACAGATGCAAGTGAGCAGAGCCAGTCCCCATGATGCGTTCAGTGTGGCTCACCCTCCTAGCAGGTCGGCGGTGTCACTCTGCTGGTTCATGTTGACCACCCGCAGCCTGTGTCCTGGAACGCACATAGTGGTGGCTGTTAGAACACCGACTCTGAACCTTTTTCATTTCTAGGACCCCCAAATTGATGTGCATTAAAAATAATAATAAAACTGTATATGTATAGCACCTTTCATGACAGGAAATGCAGCTCAAAGTGCTTTGCTTTACAAAGCAAATAAGAAAAAACTAAAAGCAAAGGCATACAATTAAAATAATAGCAGTGAATAAGGCAATACTTGCTGTGCTTTAAAAATGTCTGTTAGGCCTTTTCTATCTTAATAAATAACAAAAACAAAAGGAAAAACATGTACAGTTGCAAGTCAGGTCCTTTTTTTTTTTTACTACGAATAGAGGGTTTAAAACAAACCCATTCAGTGCAATGTGAACTTGGCGTATGGGGACGGTGTGTAGGTTACCTGTGATGCCAGCCAGATGCTGCACCGTGGACGTCTTCCCCGTGCCCGTCTCTCCCACCAGCAGAACGGCCTCTCCCTTGGTCACACACACCGCCAGCTGCTCCAGCAGCACGGCCGCCGGACGCGTCGCTGCAAACGTCTGGGTCTCCCTGGTCACAGGAAGAGCACGCATTCAGCCACAGCGGATTGGGTTGTAGGGAACCTTCCCCATCTTCATTTCAAGAATCTCGACTTTGATAAGCATTAGACTAGGGAGGGACCCCCATTTGATACAGTCTTTTTAATCTGGGGGACGCCTAATCTACACTGTAAAATCCTCTGTTTATTTGAGAGTATATCTGAGAGTGTACAAATGGAACCAAGTGGACCCGATTTGTACACCCTCAGTCAGAGTTATAGAGCCTTTAAGGGTCCATTTGGACCACTGGTGGTCCCCGAACCCGATGTTGAGAACCAGTGAAATGGATTACCGTAACCACATGAACCCTAGCATTCCAATTCCGGGCATGTCACAAGCAAACGTTCTAGTTTGCAGACCTTTTAGATCTGCAAAACTAGCAGATCTAAAAGGTCAACAGCAGAGCAGCTATTTTAAGTGAAGGGATTTGGTGTAGAGGGGGGAAAGGATGGGACCAAGTACAGGCTTCAGGAGGATCAACAAGTTAATTCTAAAATGACACATATTTACATGAAAGAAAAACATGTTATGGGTTAGGTTTTGTCATCTCATGCCCACACAATTGCTTATAAATTACTTATATTTCTGATGATCTGAAGTTTATGACTATTTAAGGTCTTTTTAATTATTTAATTTCTTTGGTCCGATGGTAAAAATTGACTAAACAAAAATCCAGCATGCATAAATACAGCAAATCCCTACATGCTCTTAACGACAGGAAGGATTGCATTTATTGACTGGAGGGAGCATGGCTAGAAGCGACCCGTATTTTTTGGATCGGCGCTAAAAGCTAAGAGGGTTTGTTTGCCATAATGCGATTTCAGATCCATGCCATGTGTATTCATGTGACCAGCAGCAGGGGGTCTATCAGCAGATCTAATGTGGGCACAGCCTAATAAGCAAGAGGTGAAAAGGGGGATGACTGTAGGGAGAGTCTGCCCCACTTACCAGTGGTGGAAAGTACATTTACTTAACCCATTTAGGGCTGACGTCGAGAAAAAAAAAAAACGTTCGCTCTGAAAGAATATATACCTATTCAAAGATTTGTGCCGCATTTTTACGATTTTTCTAAAATAGCAGACCTACAAGTTCATAGTGCGCCACTCGGTGGTGTGCTATGAGCTTGTAGATCTGCTATTTTTCAATAGCTAAAGTATAACAGAATGCTTGAAACACCAAAAGGGGTTCCCGCCCAAAAAGGGTTAAGTACTGTACTGTTAAGCACAATAACAAAGAGTTATTTGTACTTTACCGAGTATTTCCAATATCCAGTACTTTTTCTTCGACTCCACTACATCTCAGAGGCAAATATTGTACTTTTTCTCCACTACTTTTGTTATTACCGTAGTTACTTTGTAGATTTTGATTATTATTACAACATACAGTAACCACTTCAGCGCTATGTACATTTCGGCCATTTGAAAATAGACGATCTACAAGCTCACAATGTGTTGCGGTGTGACGCATTGTGAGCTTGTAGATCTGCCATTTCCAGAAGATTTTTAGGCATTTTAAAACTTGAAATGAGACATTCTGCATAATGACTACATTTACTTTTGGTACGTTAAGTACATTTTGATGCCAATACTTTTGTACTTTTACTCAAGCATATTTAGAATTCTGGACTTTTACTTGTAGTAAAACTACTTTTTCCACCACTGACACTTACACAAAGAGCGACACGGCTTCGCTCTGCTTCCGCTCCAGAGTCGCTCTGCCCACCGAGACCTCCAGCTCAGTCAGAGAGATGCCAGGCTGGTACATCTGGCAGAAGTGCTGGGCCTACAGGCAAAACAGCAGTACAGACAGCAGTCGGGATCATTTTGTGTTCCGATGGATTAATCCATCGCATAATCAATGGCGGGGAAAATGTGTTCTAGATGGCCTCCAAAACAAGGCAATTAATGCTGTGTGCAGAAAGGCAAGCCTAAAAAAGAAATGATGTTCAATGTACAGCTTTTACACACACAGACATACAGTACTACATGTAAATAGATGTTTATAGCCTATGTGACGGCCCGTAGATTGAGACAGCATTGTTCATTTCTGTCCACATGATAATGTGAAGAACAAATACGATAAAAAAAAAAAGATTGTGGTCTCTGGCTCAAATGCCAAATAAATAATGGAACTTGATATGAATATGGTTGAAAACCACTGGCTACATATGGAAATGGTAAACAACACAAGTTGAAAACTACACTTTTGGGAGATACTGGTTGCAAGCATAAACTTGGCTAATCGCAACGAGCAAGGTTTCGTCCGGTCGTGAATCTTCGACATGTGAACCAAGTTTTACTGCTGTACCTTCTCTTTGGAGATGTTGAGCTTGCTTCCGATGACCTCGGCCATTCGAAGGCGACTTTCTGGACGAGACAACATTGCTGTGAAGCAGTCAAGAGCCTAGCAAAGTCAAATAGTAAAGGTCAGAATGGTTCATTAATGCATCATCATGATTGTTATCAGCCCAGGATAAAGACCTGAGATGAACACCACTTCAGCCCATTTGCCATCGGTCACCTCCATGTGCTGAACCCTTTGTTTGTAGCTAGCATTTCAATCCTGTGTTCTAAGTCTGTAGGCTGTGTGCCATGCCTTATGCTGCTAAGTGCTTAATAAGGTAACTTTAATACAGAGTGTGTTAAAGTAAAGACTAAGGGAAGCTTGGTAGGGGTGTGCTGCCATTTAATCCATTTTTGACTTTGCTTATGTTTTGTTAGGGAGCTTAGATTGTCATTTTTGTTTGCTTGACGGCCGCGCTACACCGGACGATTTTGTGCGCGTTTACTCGCAGCCTGGTGTAGCCCGGCCGTAACTCTTTTCCTTTTCAGGTAGGGTGGAGTTTTGTTTGTTGTTTTGACCTTTGCCTCCCCGACGATATATGCTTTCGATTGTTAATAAATGTTCACTTTTTTGGTTACTCTGGTTTGTGGTACTTTAGTTATATACGTGTTACTGCTTAGCCTTTAGACTCCATATAAGGTCGTAACAATGATACTAATCTGTCATTATAGCATGGCGTCGTCAACTGGCGCACTGCTCGATATATTGGATAAAATTCAGATTTTCTGCCTCAGATATTCTTGAGTCTTGACACAAGAAATGATTTTAAAAAAACAGAACACTTGATAAACTGAGGATTGCCGTACAGTGGTGTAGTACAGGGTCCCCTAAACGTTCCCATTTGATGTCAAGCACCACCAAATTTTAATAGCTAAAACAGTTCAGTGCTTTGAAAATTACAAACTTTTGACAATAACGGCATGCCCAAACAATCTTACATGAAATGGTGACTTACTTCAAGGAAGACATGTTGTGCTGTAGCTGATGCACTGTTGTCAAAGCTGCTGCTCATCCTTTCACACCACTTCAACAGGTCTCTGCACACACAGTGGGAACAAGTTTGACATTACTATTCAGGGAACTGTATCTGGGACCTCAAGTTAATAGCATCATCAATATACTGAATGCAATGAACATACACTGTACATTTCATGTATTCAAAGAAGCATCATGTCCATAGCTGGATATGTGATCATTTGGAGAACATTGGGCAATTTTAATGACATAATTTGCCACTTAAGTTTTATACTTCGTACAACAGCGACAATCTACAAGTCTGCGGTTGTAGAGCTGCGATTTTAGATTTGTTTTATTTTATGTAAAAACTAATAATGCGTATAATGTCATGCCTAAAATAGAGATGCCAGGTTTTTACATAAAACCGGGAAAGAATCTGTCATTTCAGATTCTATTTTATACTTTGGCTATTCAAAAATAGCAGATATAGAAGCTCATAGCGCGTCACTTTGTGATGGACGGACGCACACGCATACATACGTGACCTGATGATACATGACACACACACACACACACACACACACACACACACACACACACACACACACACACACACACACACACACACACACACACACACACACACACACACACACACACACACACACACACACACACACACACACACACACACACACACACACACACACACACACACACACACACACACACACACACACACAAATTTTGCGGGTCCTTGACATGAAAAAGGTTGAGCACCACTGATATAACAGCAACATACATTCTTAAGAAAACTGTTAGGCTTTAGAAGACATTTGGCCTCAGATCTTAATGGGTTAACAATGTAAAAACTACCCACCAAAATGCATCACTTTTACACAATAAGTAAATGTGAATGCAGAGCTAAATCCAGCCAGCAAAACTGATCCTAATGATGACCCACATAAGCTGCAAAGAATCCAGTATGGAAGTTAATTGCATTGATCCATGAATAACATATACAGTAAGCTACGCTGTTGAAGCCAAGAGCATTGGTATGGAAAACTGTCAACACATCGATCCTTCATGAATGCAACCAGTGGTGGGAGAAGGACTCCGGTTTTTACACTTCATTAAAAGTATCAGTACCACTATGTGGAAAAACGCTATTGCAAGGTACAGTATTTGATTAAAAGTGCTGGCATCAAAATATCCTTGAAGGGATAGTTCACCGCCAAAATGACTTTTTTTCTATCGATTACTCACCTTCACCTCATGGAGATGGTTAAGTTTAACTGACAACCTAGAGAAGTGCTCTATGTTTGATGTATTATAATAATAATACATTATTATTATTATTATTATTATGGCTCAAAGAGCTGTTGGTGCAGATGTGTAGTGGCATGCGTCCCCCAGGTGAGGGGGCTGTTATCAATGTATCAATGCGGTTGACCCTCCCAACCCCCGTGCTGGTCTGTGGGTGTGAACCCCACGCCCTCCAGATCAATGGGCCATCGAGCGCCAGCACAGCCCAGTGGCCAGCTAATTAAAACACTGACCGGCTGGCTGGCTGGTCTCACCAGGGGACAGATTGGACAGGAATAGGGTCAAGGTGGTCTGTATTTTAATCCAGTGATTCTCAACCTTTTTGAATTGCAGGGCCCCCCGGTTTGATATGCATTAGGCTACGCCAAGGACCTCCATTTCATACAATATTTTTGAGGGGTGCTAGCCCCTCATACACACATATATATATATATATATATATATATATATATATATATATATATATATATATATATATATATATATATTTTTTTTTTTTTTGAACAAAGTGATTGTGGGAAGATGATGGTGTAAAACAAGTTGAGATACAATTTAACATGCAGCTTTTAAGGTTGTATTTTATTGTTTACCAATATACGCTCAAGTGGGGGTGTTGGAATGTGATCTTTATTGTATTTTATATGTATACACATACCCTACTCTTATTCTGAAGTGCCGGAGTGCTGCCCGGAAATGCCTATTACGTCATGTATAAAACTGCTGAATAAACGGCTGGCTTCAGTTGTGTTTACACTGGAGGAGTGGATATGAGCTGTTGCCTTCTCTCGTCCTGTTAATTCCTCCGTATGCCTGACCAGTCTCCATGGGCTGTCTAGATTCTTCCTACGCTGCAATGACACGTCTAACAGGTGCACACTGAATCAGGCACAGTGTGTGTGTGTGTGTGTGTGTGTGTGTGTGTGTGCACGTCCACCCCTTGCCTGACTCATCTGAGACGGTAAGATTGCACTTTGGATCAAACGCACAACTTCCAGAGAGGAGGACAGACTGTCTTTCCATCCACAGCTACAGGAGGGAATAGTGAACCAGACCACTGGAAGAACCTGCTGCTGACTCTGTCAACTGAACGGACTTTAACAAAGCCTGCACGATTCACTGTCAAAGTAAACTTCAGGGAACATTCTAGAAGACAAAGTGTTACCACAACTGACTGGCTGGATTTCCTGTCTTGAGCAGAGTGTTAGTAGCTTTACTGAAAAGGCAAAATGGCTGACAAGGTGTCTCTTTCGGAAGAGGACTTTTCCTGTCCTGTGTGTCACGACGTCTTTAAAGATCCTGTTATCCTGTCGTGTTGCCACAGCTTCTGCAAAGACTGTCTACAGGACTGGTGGAGAGGGAAGGAAATAAAGGAGTGTCCAATTTGTAAGAAGAGAAATTCAATGGGGTTTCCACCCTGTAACCTGGCTCTGAGGAACCTGTGTGAGGCCTTCACACAGGAGAGACTACAGGAGAGACCGAAGAGAATGTCAACAGGGTCTGAGGTTCTCTGTGTTCTGCACGCTGAAAAACTCAAACTGTTCTGTCTGGATTGTCAACAGCCAGTGTGTCTTGTGTGTCTTCATTCAGAAAAACACGCCAACCACCGTTTCAGGCCCATCGATGAAGCTGCTCTGGATCACAAGGAGGAGGTCCAGAAATCACTGAAGCCTTTACAGGACAAACTGGAGGTCTTCAATAAAACTAAAACAAACTATGATCAAACAGCAGCACACATTACGTTCCAGACTCGGCACACAGAGACGCAGATGAAGGAACAGTTTAAGAAGCTTCATCAGTTTCTACATGATGAAGAGGAGGCCAGGATCACCGAACTGAGGGAGGAAGAGCAGCAGAAGAGTCAGATGATGAAGGAGAAGATCAAGGGTCTGAACAGAGACATATCAACCATTTCAGACACAATCAGAGCCATAGAGGAGGAGCTGAGAGCTGAACACATATCATTCCTGCAGAACTACAAGACCACGATGGAGAGAGTCCAGCTCACACTGCAGGACCCACAGCCGGTCTCAGGAGCACTGATAGACGAGGCCAAACACCTGGGCAACCTGACCTTCGGAGTCTGGGACAAGATGATTTGGCAGCGGTGGCCGAACGGATAGCGGCGCGGTCTAGATACCGGAAGGTTCCCAGTTCGAATCAGCCGTCCGACACGTTAAAATTACCACCGCTGAAATGCCCTTGAACAAGGCATCAACCACTACGATGAAATGTGTTCTATGAGCAGGGCCTGGCTGGAAACAAGTTCTTGAGCTTAGCCCAGATACCCTGGGTAAATATAGATTTCATTTCATTTCATTTCATGAAGGACATTGTGTCCTACACACCGGTCATTCTGGACCCCAATACTGCCCATCCAGTATACACCCTGTCTGATGATCTGACCAGCGTGACATGGGGAGAGATACAGAAGCTCCCTCACAATCCAGAGAGGTTTGACCTCTTTGTCTTAGTCCTTGGTTCTGAGGGCTTTAACTCAGGGAGTCACAGCTGGGATGTTGAGGTTGGAGAAAATACATACTGGGAAGTAGGTGTGTTAGCAGAGTCCTATCAGAGGAAGGGAAACACAGCGGGTCCATGCTGGAGAATAGAGTTCTATTATGGTGAATACACAGCATTCTCCTCCTCAGAGACCACTGTTCCCTCAGTGAAGGAGATCCTCCAGAGGATCAGAGTCCAGCTGGACTGGAATGAAGGAAAGCTGTCATTCTGTGATCCTGATACTAACACACACATACACACCTTCACAGACACGTTCACTGATACACTCTTTCCATACATTTTCACTGGTCCTGGTGGTACTCTGAAGATCTTACCTAGATCAGTCTAACTCTGGACAATGTATGCTGATGATGATAACGATGAAGACAAAGACGATAATTAAATGATGATGATATATTATAGATTGATAGAGCGTCTTGATCAAAACTGCTTTTCATTTTCTACGCATTAAATGTCAGTAGTGGTAAATGGTAATGGCCCGGTTTCCCAAAGGACACATGGTGTAAGAGGTATGTTGTAGCACATGCTCAGATGCCCTCTAGGCCGCACACAGAAGCCTGTGAACATAGACATTCCGTGCATAGATGTGCCATGCACGCAATGGTAGGCCTCAGGCCTACCAAAAAAAAATATATATAAATGTAAATGCACCCCGGCCTGTGCGGCCGGGGTGCGGAGTGTACTAGTGTGGGCAGTTGAGCAGTCGTCAGCTAGGCTGAATGCCTTTGAAGTGGGCATTGGGCAAAAGTAAAACTCTGGCAGTTTTGGTTGACAAACATAGCAGTTAGTTGTGAAAGTTTGATGCTACACAGACCATGCTAATGACTGCTAAAGCTAATGTTGACAGCCTGACTGTGTGCATGCTTGCGCGGGGGGGCTCTTTGTGTGTGTGTGTGTGTGTGTGTGTGTGTGTGTGTGTGTGTGTGTGTGTGTGTGTGTTCTGAGTTGAGTTGATGATTGTGTTTCCCTCTTCCATGGCATTTGCAATAAAGCAAGCATCCCATGCTTGCCCATGTTGATAAGAGTATTTCAAACTTGAAAGCAGTGGTTCTGAACCAGTGGTCCGGGGACCACCAGTGGTCCCTGAGGGGGTTCCATGGGTGGCCCCAGCTAAATGATGGAGTTGGTAACCAAATTAACCCTTATAGATATGTAACTCTTGAATGTAAAATGAAACCAAGTGGGTCCATTTGGTTCAATGTTACACTCTCAAGAGTTGAATAATTGTTAAACATCTGCATTACTTAAGTTAATTTACAAGACGTCTACACAATTAGACAACTTAGAAAACATGTTATTTTGATCAACATTGGCCTGTTATCTCTCCTAATGGTACCACTACCAACATCAATACAATTCTTTAGTTTGGGTCTGGAAGGCTAAATGTCATCAAACACATAAATATAATAAATATTATATATATCCCACACAAACATTTAATTCCCATTGACAATGAATGGAGAATTTACGTCATAGTCTGAGCAGATATACATGTCACGTCATGATGTACGATGATAAGAGCGCCCCTCACACATGGGTGTGATTTTTTTATATCTTTTAAGCCCAATCTACATTGTAAAATCCTCAGGGTCAATTTAATTCTCTGAATTACAGACCCGTAAATCTGTTTCGATCATCTAGCTGGGGAGTGGGGACCCAACGCAACTCTCTCAAAGACCTCTGGGGGTCCCCAGACCCCACGTTGAGAATCAGTGATGTAGATACTGCAAAGTGTGTGTAGAAGGTGTGTGTAGCTCTATTAGTGCAGGTGTTTTAACTTAGGAGCAACACTACACCTGCACATACTCGTATAGATCTGTGGGGTAGCTCTGCCCAAGGTTAATTAAATAAGCTTAGGAAGCGAAGACTGTACGGTGTACTCCATGTTGCTCCCTAGAAGGAAAGAAACATGCACAATTGAGACCAAGGAAGCTGAACGCGTGCCCATTGCGCATGTTTCTTTCCTTCCAGGGAGCAACATGGAGTCCACCGTACGGTCTTCGCTTCCTGCCCTCTTTTAATAGTAATTGGCTCTGCCCTAAACACCGACAAGAAGTTAGAAGTTCAATTCCAGTGGGGGTTAATGCTAAACATTTATGCACTCGCCGTTGTATTATTTAAAAAAAAAGAATCACACCCATGTGAAGTGAGTGGTGCAAATCTGTGTGGGGGTCTGTGGGGGTCCCCGGAAGTTCCAGACCCACAGGACCACAGCCAGGGTGCCGGCCCGGTTCCGGCGAGCCTTCCCACGTCCGAAACGGTAGAGAAATGAGAGTTACCATGTGGGGGTCTCCGGGGGTCCCCAGGGAGTCCCCGGGGGGGGTCCCCGGAACATCCAGACCCACAGGACCACCACCAGGGTGCCGGCCCGATTCCGGCGAGCTGCCCCATGTCCGAAACGGTTGAGAAATGACAAGAGTTACCGTGTGGGGGTCCTTCTACTGTACACTGTACTGTACTGTCACTGTACTGTACTGGCACACCCGAAATCATCATATATACAGTTAATAATTATGTGCGTGTGTGTTTGTATGTGTTAGGTTGCGCACATGTGGTGAAAAACAACCATGCTATTTTCATGCACAGGCCATGAGGCCAGCCAGCCAGGCAGCCACAAAAGTATACGCCTACTCGGGAGCATGCTACTGTACGTTATGAAACGTTTAAAGCCCTGACACATTGCACTTTTTCTTTTTTTTACATTTATGCAGCCTCACTGGAGAGGTCAATTGGACATGTCAAAACCTGTTGACAAATGTCCACACGTGGCGCAGACCCACCAAAATGAGTCGGGTCAGAGGGTCACCTCTTTTCATTTCTTGACACGCTTCAGTGACGCTTGCATCAGTGACTTTCAGCGTGTCATCATGGGTGGCCTTTATGAAACAGCTAATCAATCTCCACGTGCACACTTCTTAGCCAGCAACATGGAATGGAAAACGTTGGTTGAAGATGACCTAACACTATGGGAATGGACAACGGTCAATGTTTACCAGCACTTGGCTGGTGGCTAGAGCCCTGTTAATGTACCATTAGCACACTGACACACATCAGAGACATGTGCAGCATAAACACAGTGGATATGTTAACAGGGGACTCCCTCTTTCATTGGTGCGTCGCCCAGGTTGTGCCTAAACCCTAACATTTAAACACAAGTGCCAAAACCTAACCTTACCCCTAAACTCACAAACACTATGCCTAACCATAACCCAAACCTCACAGAAACACAGGGAAGAGACTCTCCCATGTTAACAGGTCAGTGGGTGCAATCATTGTGACAATTCCAGGACGAGACGCCAATTCGTTTCACTTAAACTTTTCACCCGATTTTGTTGTGAGACACGTTACACGAAAACAGCCAATCTACATGTTCACAACCTTTGGCCTTTAATGACAGTTCAATTCTGTTTTAATGCGTTTTGTTGTGATTCGCGATGCTGTGTTTTATGTTTGCCTTTAACTGTTTCTTGCTTCTTGATCTTTTTTGTGAGATTAAGTACCGTATTTCATAAGCCCTTCAGCGTTCTTTCATATGGTCTACTCTGTACAAAGTTGTATTATTGCATTTTATCACTGCATGCTGAGCCTCTGGCTCGATCTGCAAAACAGACTAAACAAAGAAAGATAAACGATATCCTTCACAGAAAGACAATGAACAGAAGAAAGTCACATTAAATCATCTTGACAAAGGCCACTAAATATCCTAAGATTCAGTAAAAGATCAGCTGAACCATACTTCAGACCAAAATCACTGTTTGTTTGTCTATCAACTCCTGGCACAATGAACGATACGTTAAATTCATGGACAATTTTATCTTTTGTGAACTCAGCTCACAGGCATGCTCCTCATTCGTGCTCGAGACCATTTTATCCCTGAAGTGTTTTAAATACCATAGTGTTTGAACTGTACCGAGCACATTACTTTGGAACCCCATTCACTTCAATTGAAATATTTTCCTCATTCACTAACAAAAACAACAATAATCCATGAAATAATAAAGGAGGAAAAATAATCTTTTTTGGGGTTAAGTATTCTTTTAAAGTTTAAACACTTAAACCCTGTACTTAGCTGACCTGTAACGGAATCCCCCGGGGGCTTTATACTTCCGTTTTCACTCTACACTTTCTTACAGAAAGATAGCCGACCTACAAGCTCACAACATGTGTGTGTGTGTGTGTGTGTGTGTGTGTGTGTGTGCAGGTTTGTGTGTGACTGTGATGTGAGCTTGTGGATCTGCTATTTTCGCCAAATGTTCACCCCCCAGAATAGGGTTCATGTGGTTAACAGTAAGTTAATATTGAGCCGTGCATCACCTCAGTGACAGGCCTCGGCCCTCCAGCGACGTGGTCTTGCTGTCCTGTGTGGGCTGCTGGTCCGCCTCAGGGGGCTGGAGGAGGCTAGGCTCCTGCTCGGGGTGTCTGTCCCCCGTCAGCTGGCAGTAGATGTCCAGGAGACGATCTGCCACCACGGCAAGGTTCGGATACCGGCTACACAACACCTACATAAACGCGTGCACACAGACATACAAACACACACAGCAACAAACCATTAAACCAACATACAGTATGCCCATTGGATGGACATTAATGGGGAAATATACGTCATGGAAAAACTAACATTCATACTTAACAAGAGGATACATTTCACAAAAAGTGGGATCATCTGGAGGGTTTCAACGATTAGGCTTTTAACTGGTTCAGACCGTACGGCGTGTGGGCACGTCATAACTAATCCAACCGACGACGCATTTTCATTGAAATTTTTTTTTTTTGGCCTCCAAGGCCACCATACTCCTTGCTCTTCGCACATCCGCGGTCTCGTTCACTTCCCTGTTTACCGCTGCAGAAAGAATCCCTCGTATCTCCTAATCTAGGGAGCTCTCCGTAGTTTTGATCAGATGGATATACTAAGGTCTTCATTTCTGACTTCTGACCTGCCTCTCGTTCAAAATATGAACGCGAGGGATTATTTAGCAATTTATATCGTAACGAGAGCAATATGTCTCTGTTTTCCGGAACGGAAGGGGGCTTTACAGAGTAAAAGCAAGCGACGAGGATTCCCTTCCTGACAGGAGTCACCGTCACTGTCAGTCTGTCACTCAGATCTTCAGCCATTTTGAAACATCTTGAAAACAATTAGCACAATTTCTTATCAAAAGCTTTTCAAATGGAGGTCTAAGGCTAAATACAATTTGGGGGTCCGACCAGAACCAATGCTTTATAAAAAATAAAATAAAAAACTTCAATAATGTATGTTTCCCAGAACAGGCCTTATGTTTGGGCGTTATGTTCAAAGTCAAACCTTTTTCAGCTCATCTCGTGTCATGTTGCCCATTTGGAGCTTGGTCCAGTACTTGTCCAGGAGAGCTGCATGGGTGCTCTGAGGTCTGTACCAACTCCCTCCACTGTAGTACATCCTACAATACAAACACAGTAGACATTCTCAATTAGGTGTGCAAATGTTAATCAGGCTAGTAGATTTAATCAATTATCAGTGACCCCTGACAGGTGGCACCATCGTGTGAGGGTTTTCAGCTATTGATTTCAATGGTATGACGTCACATTCTCTTTCTATATAGCAGCTCTATGAGCTCACAAGTCAGGATGCGTTGTAGGGATGTCCCAATCACGTTTATTTTGCTCCCGATCCGATTCCGATCATTTGATTTTGAGTATCTGCTGATAGCGGATTTTTCCCGATCCGATATTTATTCGATGTTAGAACACTTATGCCATATC
The DNA here is from genome assembly GCF_951216825.1 of Electrona antarctica. Lineage (NCBI taxonomy): Eukaryota > Metazoa > Chordata > Actinopteri > Myctophiformes > Myctophidae > Electrona > Electrona antarctica. The sequence goes on from NC_136798.1 coordinate 28,463,216, forward strand.
ACCATAGTACAATATCCAAAATCACAGACAATATCATGATATGGATATAATATTCATAAGGTTGTACTGTAGTACCATGACGAAGTAGGCCATAAGTCGTCAATCAGAATAATAAAAAAACGAAAGGTGACATTCTTACCTCCGTGTTGCAAAGAACTGAAATCCAGGAGCAATGTCGATGCAATCCTCCCGTCCTGGAATCATCAGCTTTTTATTCTCCATCAAAGGCAACAGCACAGAGATCTGTAGAGATGATCATTCAAATGAAACGCTGTTCCAATAGTAAGTAATAGGTGTAGGATGACAAAGAGAATACTTCTGCATATACTAGATTCTATATCATCCTAGAAATATGCTTCTTGGCCCGGGCGGTTAGCTCAACTGTCTGGGCAGTGGGAACCTAGGCTGCCAAACCAGCCACGGGTTCGACTCCCGAGCCCGGCGGCCTTTGCTGTGTTCTCGCTCCCCCTTTCCTGTCTGTCTACTGTCATTATCAATAAAGGCATAAAAAGCCCCAAAACAAATCTTTTAAAAAAAAAAGAAATATGCTTCTTTAGTTGAGCTGAACATATTTCTGCTCTAATTCTCTTTGCATGTTGTTGTACCCTCTCAGAGTTAAATGAGCAGTGAGGATTCCACAGTGTGTAGTTACTGACCACATCCAGTGGTGCGTGGTCAATGTCTTCCAGCAGGATCCAGTGTCCTTTGGATACAGCTTGCGTCAGGGTCCCAGGCTGCCACACAAACTTCCCGGGTATGTCTGTGCACCGGTACATCCCCAGCAGCATCTGCAACACAACAACATACACTGATAAATACTGCTCAGTTCACACATTAACTTGCAGGTATAAATTAATTAATTCTTCCAGTGCCACTGCCAGTGTTTTTGGCAGTGAGGATCTATCATAAAAGACCACATGACGGAGATCTCTGTCATTGGTGGTGAAGCGTTGGATTAGACTTGACATAGAACTCTGTCAATGGCAGGGATATCACTCGCAACCCCTTTAAAAGGGAGTAGTTTGCCCACTTATTTTATCAGTTACACTTGATTTATTGTATGGAAGTGCAGGTCCAGCCACTGTGGAGACTGTGGTCTGGTGTGTTGCACCATCCTGCTGCTCTGTGGTGTGGTTTAAACCAGAGTCTATGGTTGTAGAAACTGGCTCTGAACACACCAGTACAATACACTTGTTACACAAAGAACAGGTCTTGACCCGGCAACCCGCTTGTTACAAACTCATCGGGCAGACTACTGTACTTTTTGATTACATCCTCCATAAGAACTTAGATCACCCCAAAATAACTATCAATTACACACCCCATGAAACCTTGGCTTGAATTCATGTAGATTTTCTTTTTTGTCACATTCCTAAGCCAATCATTTGGAGACCGGCAAAGTCTCTGGTAAGAGACTCAATTGAGTCCATGGGGCTAGTATGAGACTCCTACTGAGTCTTTGACACGGTCAACAAATTATTGGCTTAGGAATGCGATAAAAACAAAGAAGTCTCCATGAATTCAAGGCTTCATGGGGTGTGCAATCGATAGAAAAAAATATTACCCATTATGGTCCATTTTCTTCCATTGAACACTGTCAGAGTTACATTGAATGAACACAGAGGATGTTATGGTGTAGTCCAACATGGTTTCAGTGTTCCTCTTACTGTACCTTGCTGTCGGTTTGATCCCCGAGTTGGACTTTGAGGATTTCTGTAGCTTTCGTGTGTCCTGTGACGGCAGCCATGAACTCAACCAGGGCGGTTTTACCACATCCAATAGGACCCTCAAGGAGGACGGCTCTCTGGGAGGCCACTGCCAGCGCCAGTCTCCTTAGATTACGGCACGTCGAGTCAACAAGCACCAGATCCCTTGGATTGATCTACAGAGAATGTACAATGTCAATTCAAAAACACTACTTGCTGATGGCATAGTGGATTGGTGCTTGTAGAGTTTTCACAGACAGTGTCATATGCCTGGCTGACCAAGTATAAAATAGAGCAGTGGGGTTCTTGAAGGGGTTCCGGGGGGTACCCAGCAGCATTAGTTAATGCAGCACCACAGTTTAACAATTTTAACCATATTTCATACTTTGGTATAACAACAAGTCTTCTATTCAAATTCACATGGTGTGCACAGACCTGCTCTGTCTGTCTAGGTGATATCCTGGGCAGTACCACGCCGCACACCGCCACGACATTCTGCGACAGGTCCTCCGACACCACCTGACCTCGGGTGAACTTGTTGGCTTTCTCATGGCGCCACATCACCGAGCCCTGATTGGCCAACACCAGAGCCTTTTCTACCTCCAACTGCTGGGTTTCTTCCAAAGACCTGGACACGGATGGAAAGCACTCATGACCACCATAGAAATTAGGGGTGCAAGGCATCCCAAAACGCAGTTTATATTTAAGGGACGCAATAAAACAACGACCTCTGCATCCACAGGATGCAGTACTGTACTGTTTTTTATTCTAGTTTATTTTGCTATCTTTAGTTATAATATAATCATTTCTTCTTCTGTTTTCTACATGAATATAACCACATTATAACCATATAAAATGAAATGGGAGTTAAATGCTGCAATTTGTAAAAAATGGCAAAATATGACTCCTAATGTCGTTGAAGTGGGACTCATAAAATGTCCCTGAGACTCATCTAAAAGGGGCATGTCATTATAGGTGAACATTTTCAAAAATAGTAGCCAGAAGCCAGTATTTTAGCCTGTAATCCTTTACTATCGCCCACCATTCAGGATGCAAAAGCCACCATTAAAACGCGTGAACGTACTTTATTTTCATGTGCAGGATCTCGTCGCTCGTCAGCACCTTTTTTAGAAAGATGGTTTTCTGATTATCCGTCATGTGAGAGATGAGGGCTAAACAATGGGCCGTGTACCTGTTGGACACAAAGACAAGACATCAGTATTAGCCGATTGCACAAGCAAGAAATTAAAGCAATCTACCGCATTACAGTATTTTAAATAGCAGTGACAGTAATAAAATAGTAATGATTATCATCATTGTGAGATTGAATAAAATAAATATTATGTAATGTAATGTAATCTAAAAAATGTTGTCTTTGTGTAACAAAGGGACCTCTCTTTTCTACAAATTTAAAACAATGGTAACAAAACGACAACTGTACATATGTGCCAAGTAAAAAAATATATAATTTAAAACAACAACTAAGACATTATCCACAAAGAAAAAAGCCAATCTACAAGCTCCCAAAACCTTGCTGCAGTGTGACCTTGTTGATCGGCTATTTTCACTGTCCGACGTGTATAAATTGTAGGCCTTTGCTGCTTTTTGAGCATCAACATCGCCAATAACGAACAACATGTCCAAAATGGGGACGCCAGGGTTAATGTGGTAAAGGAAACGAATGAAAACAAAAAACAGGGAAAAGTCCCAGCTAAAGCAGCCAACCACGCACCCTCGAACCATGACATCGCTGGTGAGTAGCTGGGATACACAGGCGCTCCAGTCCCAGAGCACGCGGAACTTGGCACAGTCACTCTGGAGGAAGCGCAGGGTGGCACCCATCAGGTCGCGTAGCTTCATCCTCCTGGGCCCGTACTGGACCGAGGAAGACTCCTCACTGGTGAAGAAGAGCCTCTGGAACACTGGCGGAGCATCGTTGAAGTACCTGGCAGCAAACCTGAAGGCAGAGAGAGAGCCCGTTAACCCATTTTGGCCTGACCTCGAAATTTAAAAAAAAATCTTCTAAATCCTCCAGTTTTCTGAAATAAATATTTTCACGATTTCTCAAAAATAGCAGACCTACAAGCTCGTAGCGCGCCACTCGGTGGCGCGCTATGAGCTTGTAGATCTGCTATTTTTCAATAGCTAAATTATAACATAATGTTTAAAACACCAAAAGGGGTTCATGCCTAAAATGGGTTAAATCAAAACCAACTTTTACAGTTCTGAACCAATTCATTTTCAGTGGAATCACTCTGAACTGGTTCAATATTAGGAGGGACAAAAGAACCGAACCGGTTCAATCCCGTGGAAAAAGGGGCCAAAGTGGGGTTCCAGAGGAATGATTGACAGATAGAAACCGGATGGACACTTACAGGTCAAACGGACCGGAATTTGCACTTTGCAAGAGGCTATCTGTCTATGACAGGATCACACTGTGTGTGTGTGTGTGTGTGTGTGTGTGTGTGTGTGTGTGTGTGTGTGTGTGTGTGTGTGTGTGTGTGTGTGTGTTCTCGCAAACAGTTTGACCAGATCAGTGCCTTTTTTATGCACGTTGCCACTTGCCAGTAGGACACACTGACACAGATTGGCAATTTTACATGAATTTTATACTTTTTGATACTATACTTTAATTTTATAATGGCTCCAAATTTGGAGTCATATGTCATAGTTGACTGAAGTCATAGATGACATGGATTTTACAAACCGCTCCTACACTATGTGGAGGTCCACATAACGTCCTAGTTTACTAGTAAATACCTCAACATTGATGTTGGCTATTGATGCTTTCACAAAATATTTACAAGAGATTCTTGATAATTATCAATAATATCCATATGATAACTGGTAAAGGCAAATGACAGAACAGCTAGAACAGTCAGGTATGTTGGGATTTTACATCACTTACTGAACTACAGCCATTAAAACGAAATAAGATTCCAGGCAATATCTAGTCGCATACGCATACTGTACCACTATATGGATATCACCGCTGTTGGGGGGGAAACTTCAAGAGTCATATCATGTCCTGAACTGTTACTTTTCAGGATTCAAAGCTAAAATATGGAGATACGTGATTTCTGCCTGACCGAATAATATTCAATATTCAAGGACCAACCATAACTCAGAGTGCACAAATGGAAACAAATGGACCCTCAGATTTACAGACCTGCAAGGGTCCATTCAACCCCCTATAGGAATCGTTAAGGGAACCGTTAAGGAATCGGACCGTTAAAGAGGGAAGCTTTAAGGAACCGGAATGGTTAAAATCCTACAAGGATCCCAACCGTAGTACTGTGAGGGGAACATGGTCCAACTTACGCCTGAGCATCAGGACTGACACCGAGGAGTTTGCTGAGAGCCACACACAAGCGCTCATGGAGATCATGGTTGATCTTCCCTCCTGATTTCACCCGGTCTGCGTTCCTCTCCAGAAGGTCGAGAACGAGGGGTCGAAGATGCCGAGCAATGAGCAAGGTGTAGTCCTTCTCCAGCAGCAACTTGGCCAGATATCCCAGAATGCACTGCCTGTCCTGTTGGCTCCATATCTGACAAGAGTACAAGTCAAAATGGCCCAGAATGAAACATTATTGTTTGCTCACAGCAAAACAACAAAACAAAGCCAGGCACAAAAAAACAGTATTTATTTGACTAATTTCCACTCACTGCCTAAACGACACTGAAACATGCATTCAAAGACACAATGTTTTTTTGCATTAAAATTAACATTATCAGTGTGTGGAGGATAAATGTGCATACACCATGGAAGATGCGCTCAGAATCACAGAAACAGCTCTAAACAAAAACATTGTGCTCCTAACAAGTCGGTGGGAGAGCTCTTAGCTTACCTGCTTGGCCAAATATTGGCCCAGTTCGTTGTGACTTTTGTCAACATGTCTGGATATGGTTCCCAGTGATGACAGGCTCAATTCTAGGTTTTCCATCGTAACATTTGTCGTTCAGTGGAAGGAGCCGATCCAACAACCTACACAACCAAGGACTGTCAAGGAGCGATCAGATATAAGTTGTTCTATTATTGAAGTAAGGCAGAATAAAGAGGGCGCATCGCTTAGCTTTTCTCTGTCTGATCACAACACACACACACAAGCACGTTATCCCGTCAGTGTTAAAATCCTGTCCACATGTGAGCAGAGCAGAAACCCTTCCGGGTCGATCTCATGCTGTCGCGTTGGGGCTGACGCCATGAACAGGCGACAACACACTCACTCAGTTTACAGCTCGCTCTGGTGGAGAAGCAACCCAACTGCCCAAAAAGGAAAAGACGCCTTTTTATAAAGCTTTAGACGCTTTTGTCGTCGTCTGATCATTTTCGTGTGGCACCAGATCAGATCTGAACCAGAACCAGAGCGCGAGGTTCTTGTATTTTAGCGTTAGAACGTCTTTGTTTTGGTTGGAAATATCCAGATGGGAAGAAACATTCCTCCTCGCTGACAGCAGACCGCGGGAAATGTCGCTACTTCCTGTACAATGAAGAGTTGGCGCGACAGCCGGAGCCTTTTGTAAACAATAATAACAGCACGGATAAATAGCACAAAACAACGGCCAACTGGATCGTCATTTGTTATTATGAATACTAGTAAGTCCCATGGTCGACATGCAGACGTTGTGGTTTCGTGCTGTTCTCGTACGTGTGTTTGGGTTAGGTGACTTTTAATGCATATGTAAATGGTGGGGTCCTGAGTAGCCCCATATGTGCCCTCTCCCTACGCTCATTCTGTAGCTCCGAGATAGAATGATCGTAGGGAGAGGGCACATATGGGGCTAGGTCCTGAGCAGAGGTTACCACTTCGTACTTTAGGTTATACTTTCAGAATGTTTATCGAATCTACCAGCTTGTAAAGCTGCTAATTTCGTTATTGTTTGTTTGCATATAAATAAAAAATAATATCATGACCAAAAATAGCGACGCCACGCCAGGTTGAAAGTGCAAGGTCCGATCAATGGAGGACATGTCTTGCCTTGTGTTCTGCACAGTAACTTTAGCTAACTTAGAGCTTGCATCGTTAAAATGAAGCCGACAAGCTGTACGTGGGCCAAGCTTGGTTGTTTCCAAACTAGCATGATACAATTTGTGTATGTGATGTATTCCCATGCTTTTTGTTCTTGCTTAATGTAAATCGCTCTGGATTAAGAGCGTCTGCTAAATGCCTAAATTGTACAATAACGCACAACTAAACGGAGGTCGGAAGTGGATCTAAAGTCTTATTAGGTGAAAGTTATCTTGCACTGTGGTGATCTCTTTGTGTCTGAAGTGATTAGTGGCTGTGCTACTGCCTAGCACCGTCCTCTGTTTAGAACATGGATGAATACAGTATGCTACTAGTAACTCTAACTTACTGAGCAGTCCATTGTTGACAAATAAAGTATACCCGATTCGTGGCCAAGCTGCTTGTCATGCTCCAAACTGACACAATCTGTCAATAAGATTGGTTCTCAAACGTTTCATCCATTTGGTTCCATTGTGTACACTAGACTCAGAGTTACAGACCTGTAAGGTTACCCTAGCCCACAGTCCACTTGGGACCCCTTCAAGTAACCCTGAGAGTCCCTGGACCCTAGAACCACTGAATTAGTCTACTGTTATGAAAGATTAAGGAATACTATCGGACGGTATCTTATGTTACTATGAACATGTTCTCTTCATGTTAATTCAATGTCTTTGTTCTTGGGTGGTGGAATTATCCGCACATTGTGTTTTCAGACTACAGTAATTGAGCTGTCAGCGGCAGCCATGTGTTTTTCCTGGGGAAGATGTAGATCTTTAGATAAAAAACAAAATCTAGTATCTAGATATTTAAAAAAAATGTAAAATGTGTAGCTATTTACAATTAGGGCTGTCATAATAATGACATTTCACTTTACAAATTACAATTAATTGTAAGTTGTAACACAAATAAGGGCAATTAATAATAAATGGCACATCGCATCGCCACGGATTGTGAGCTTGTAGATCTGCTATTTCCACTATTTTTGAAAATATATGTACATTTTTTTTCAAGAAATAATTGTGATTATCTCAAAATAATTGCTATTAGGCGATTATGTAATAATTGTGACAGGCCTATTTACAATCCAAATATTTTCTGAGAGTCTCAGGTGATTTATAGCTGAAACCTGAGAATAGCCACACATTGGCCCAACATAAACTGCAGAGGTAAATGTTGACTTTGACACAGTAATGTGTGTTTCACTTCAAATTAGGGATGTAAATTATCGATTAATGCATTAATAGTTAATTGATACGTTTTGATAAGGTTATCGATCGATTAAGCGGTTAGTTGATAGTAAAACTGAGAATCCTAATTTCCCTCAATGTCTAACATACAAATCTACATTTAGCTGATCTACAGAAATAATACAAAAGGCATATTATATTCCTCAATCAAATATTTATGGCATCTTTGTATGTGCGTTCCTCGGCCACACGCACACGCAGACAGCATTACATTCACAGAAAACCACCCAATGATAGAACTGTATAATTTTCCGATTAATTACGATTTAGTTATTAACTGACTACCGACTACCGACTAATGCAGTGATTCAGACAACATGAAAAACATAGCTCTATAACTGAACGTATGTGCAAGTCACCCTTTGATCCCACCACCAAATGAGTTTGACACCCCTGGGTGTCAAAGGGTGTGTATATTAATCTGAAAAACCCCGCCTTCCATTTCCCCCCAAGACCGAGAGGTATAATGTTCCATTACTACCTCGCGCTGTCAAGTCAGATCTCTCTTTAGAAGTGTTAATATTCCAAAGGAGATGCTTGATCAGAAATTAGGACAGAACGTCGGCGTTCTGATCAAAACCATGGAGAGCGCCGTAGATTCAGAGTTAATGGCAAGATTTGTCGGCCCGTAAACAAGGAAGTGAATGGCTGCGCGCATGCAGCGCAAAACATGTCTGGGAGCTCTGACCAAGGCGTTGCCTAGCAATGGGAGCTATCAAAAAATGGATTACAGCGATCCCGTTTTCTATCATTAAAGATCTAGATTCCAGATCTTTCAATCTGTTCTATTGGATTTGTGTGCACTGTGCAGTGTGGATTTTCTCATGAGGCCACTTTCTGCTGTGTTTACCAGGTACCTCATGTGAAGTAAAGTGACCAGAGACAGATTTGAAAGAATGGATGAGATGTACGATGACATGGATGGTGTCCACAGCCGTAAGAAAAAAAATCATATCTTTGTCTAGTTCAGTTTGTAATGGTCCGGAACCCTGCATGAAACCATTCCATTTTGCAATATAATAAATGGCTTATTACACTGTTCCAATGTCAAATGCATGCAACGTTATGTTATTACATTTTCTTCTCTGCCTTCATACAGTCCTAACCACTATGCCCGATGAGGATTCTGTGGATATATATTCTGGGCTGGATAGTCCAATCGTTGTTGCAGGTAAAATTACTGGAACCTAATCTATTTTCTCTATCGGAGCTTTAACCCTTTTCTGTGCAAGAAAAGATTTAAGATTCAGATGCTTTGATAAAGGGCTGAAATATTTCTGTGTTTTTGTTGAAGAATGTGGGAACCCTTTATTTTTTAGATGAATCTATTTTGAGAAATTAGTTGACAATCTAAATTGTGATTCATTTATAAAGAATACATTAACTCTATCTCTACTGCTAGCTGTTAGCATAAACCCCAGTGCCAGCATACGCGTTCACTTTAAAAGACAGTGTTTGCCCGCCCCCCCCCCTACACACTCGTTACACACACACTAGTATCATTGGAACAAGCACACACTCTTTACCTTTCGTCAGAAGCTTTTACATGGCGGCAGCGTCGCGGTACAAAGGCACAAATTCAATCCGAAATGTGGATGGCAGAAAAGGACAGCGACAGTCGGACTTATGGTTTCAAAGTCCAGCTAATCTTGAAGATCATCTAGTATCTCTGGATATTGGATTGTGCCAAATTTTGCACAGATATAGCCCAGGGCATGCTCTAATGATTTAGCTAGGGGCCTTTGGGGTCACAGTGGCAAAATCCATATGGCCACCATTCTCGGGCCCCCTAGCTAAATTATTAGAGCATGCCCTGGACTATATCGGTGCAAAATTTGGCGCTTTTAGATAAATTGGCACCAAATATCCCTAGGCACCTCCACTATGATGGGTTTATTGCTTAGACCCCTTAACAGAGAATCAATCAGTGTAATTAATTGTTTGATGTTCTTTTATTGTAGAGAGGCATTCTCTCCTCTCTCCTCGGCTGAACAAGTCAATGGATTTATATGAAGAAGTGATCGCAGAAGAAGGGCAGAGCAGAGACTCCTCTCACGATGAGGTTTGTCATTTATTTGTTGCTCCGGTATATTTTATTCAAAGGGGCAAGACATGCATTAGTAGAAGGTTAATATATGACCACAAATCAGGTTAAATCATATCTGTTTGTTTCTCTCCAGTTGAAGGCAAGATTTCAAGCAGCTCATAAAACCATTGAAGAGATGCATCAGAGACTAGCGCAGATGGAAACAAAGGTTTGCTTATTTGCTCATCAGCATGCCTAGGGCACTAATCATAACAATGTCATGAGAAATTGTAATTGTGTCAAGTTGAATGTCTTCTGTGAAACATGTTTTTGGAGAAGAAATGGCTCGTCATTTATGTTATTTAACCACTTTCAACCTGAAATTACCTGTCATTATTTAGTGTTTCAAGTAGTGAAAATGGCTGATGTGCAAGCTAACTGCCTCACAATGCATTGTGTAGTAGAGGGCTTGTAGATTGACTTTTCACAGTGTGACAAAAGTATAAAAATATGGTTATATAAGTGATTGAAATATTTACATGATTTTTCACTTTTCACCTTGTTCTCTCCTTCTCTAGAATACAGGGTTGAACACTGAAAACAACCGCCTCAAAAAGAACATCTCTGCGCTGTTGAAAACCGCCAGGCAGGAGGTGTTCAGAAAGGATGAAGAAATTAAGAAGTTGAACAAAAGGTACGTTTTGGGAACATGTTACAGTGGCCCAATTAATTGCATTGAATTGCCCTTTAGATTAACCGAGGGAGATGTAATCAGAGATTGGAATACATTGTAATGTGATTTTTCTTTTCTTAGCTCCAGGGAACTGTCTGTACAAATTGTGCATTTACAATGGTTTTGTGATTTATAATCATGATCAAGATGACATTATTTTCATAATCGTGCAACCTTTGTTGCCTGCACTGATTCATTATCTCTTAATTGACTGTTACAATGTCTCCTCAGTTCAGGGAGAGATTATTCTCGTTATCAACCTCGTATGAATGGAGGGATGGATCCAGGCTCAACCAGAATGACCCCTTCAACCAGCGCCACCAGCAAGCCTCCTCCACCCGAGCCACCTCTGCTGTCATCAGCTGCTCCACCCCCACCTCCTCCACAGTGTCCACCTCAGCCTCCTCCGCCACCATCAGATCCTCCACCCTCACTTCCTCCTCCACCCTCACCTCCCCCTCCACCCTCACCTCCCCCGCCACCTCCTCCGCCTCCAACGACGTCACCCTCCAGGCAAAAACGACATCAAAGGAGTCTGCCTGAGCCTCCTAGTAGAGGAACGGAAGGCTCTACCCATAGGCCTGACCCCTCGTGCATCGATGCGAAACTCACACGGCGGCACTCCCACACCCGGTCATCAAGGGAAGCTGTGGAGAGACAGGCAGATTCTTCTGTCTGCATATCCAGATGCAGTTCGTCATCTGCACTCAGCGAGTTGGATAAACTGAAGCAACCTAAGCACTCCAATACCTTGGTGGAAAAGCAGGCAGATTCTTCTGTTGGCAAATCCAGATGTGGTTCGTCACCTTCACTCATCGAGTTGGACAAACTGAAGCAACCTAAGCACTGGGGCGATAAATGTCAAAACCTAAGAACATCCGAGTGGACAGATCGGAGACACAAAGACAACCTGGAGCCCGGCGGGGAATGCCGCATGCCTGTGAAAACCCGGTCCCATCGAGCAGAGAAGGACAACCTGGAGCCGAACAGGGAATGTAACATGCCTGAGAAAACAAGGTCTCATCGAGCAGAGAAGGATGCAGAGAAGTATGACCTGAAGTCCCATAAAGGGAGAAACCACACAGACAAAGAGCTGCTCCACAGATCCAAGAGTGATCCAAGTGATAAGGTCAAATTCACACCGTCCATTGCTGAACATAGTGGATCTTCCTCTGCTACTGCTAGGAGTCGAGATCTCAGAAGAACCAGGCATGCTGATGGACACAGTAGGAGTACTAGTTCAGACTCTAAGGAGCGGAAGCTGTCCAGCTTGAATCAAAACAGCGAGCGATCCACCAAGCAGAGGAGCGAGGCCAGCCCTCTGCGGGACCGCCAGAGGAAAGAGGAGAGAAGGCGAGGGCAGGGCGATAATGCCAGGCAGGGGGAACACAGGAGCACCTCGTCGGGGAGAAGCAGAGAAAGCGAGAAGAAAAGATCGAAAGAGCACAGCCCAGATAAAATGAAAGACCACAGGAAGAAAAAGGAGAAAAAGCACAAAGGCCATTCTGATGATCCTAAGGTGGCAGAGAGAAGTTCTGTGGAGGAAAATAGTCCAAACAGGAAATTGTGCTTCATGGAAAAACTGAACCTCACCGTTTCACCAATTAAGAAAACATTGCAACCCACAGACAGCAGCCATCAATACACTGCGCCATCCCATGAACTGCCACAAGGTGAACCATTAGACAACTGTGACCTGCCTAATATTGAAGAATGGTGTGTGTTAGATGAAACAGAGAGCAGTTGTTTGGAGATGGAGACGCATGTGGAAGGTGACGAACCTCCAACTACTACTGAAATGGCTGATGAAGAAGCACCCCTGGAAATGCACAAAGTGCAGACTGAAAGTGATGTGGTCAGTGAGCAACTTGAGGATAGTAATCATAAAACCACCTCAGTGTCTACTTTGTCCAAGGCTACAGATGATCAATGTACTGAGAATGTAACCTCAAATGTTCCAGATAGTCATAGTAGCTCAAAAATCACAATAGAAAATATGGACTTTGCTGCAGATGAGAAATGTGTTGACTCTGGAAGTTTAGAGATTCCAACTCGTCTCACTGGTGACGGTGAAAGCATTTCAGAAAACAAGACTTGCAATTCCACAAAAAATTATAAAACTTCACCACAAATAAACACTGAAAGTCCAAATGTGGAGGCTGTTGGCTTTGCTGAACCCATTGAGCTCAGTTCAAGCGTGGAGACCCCAACAACTACAGCTGACACAATTCCACCTGTGGATATGGCCAGAAAAGATCCAGTTGACTTGTGTTCAAGGGACAATCCAGTCTCTGATGCTACTGAACAAGTCGACCCAAAACCTCAACATACCTCACCCTGTGTCCTGCCCAATGTCTGCCAACAACCCCCACCTCCATCGGCTTCATCAAATGCAAATCACGAGAAAGAAACACGCATGGAAGATGGTTCCAAAGATGTGGATGCTGTGTCCAGTTCAGTAAGCCCAGAAGAGCTCCCTAAAACAGCCAGGGTGAGTCTAGATGAGGCCATTTATGTCTTCACTCAGATGGGGAAAGATGGCGATAGTATTGCAAGTGAGCCCAGTTCATCTACGGGCTGCATTGGCGTATCCAAAGTAAGCAGCACAACAGAGGAGATGGCACCTAAAAAGGTGCAAAAAACTCTCAAAAACACGCTTGCTGTGACACCAAAAAAGGACTGCAGTTCTAGCAAAGGTCATCTAGGGAAAGAGAAGAATGTTGAGCCTTCCAGTTGCGTGCCCCTGCTCCATGATGAAGACTCGATGATGCGCATGCTGACCAGCCTGAAGCACATCCCTGACGTCATAAGCCCGCTTCGGAGCCCAATTCAGCAAACCAGGAGAAGTCAGGCGCGCTGTCATGGCAAGCCAGCTCATGTAAAAAGTCTTCACAAAGGTAACAAAATATAAAAAATGCTTTTGACATAGTGGTCATATGGTTAACACCCCAAACGCCCGAGGGTATTTAGGACCATTAAATCAGAGCACCCAGCGATTTGCAGCAACGGAACACATTTCAAGGTGCACCAGGCGCCATCTTGGATGCAGCTGAAGTAGCTAGATGTAGCCAAAACACCCCCGAGGCGATAACGGGAGGTATGATTCATTCTAACGCGACTAGCGACGGGACCGCGATGGGCCGTCAAAAACATAATCTTTGGTTAGTATTGGACGGATTGATTTAGATAAAGAGTTATTCACGTTTTAAGATTTTCAATCTCATCCACTAAAATGGGGGGGGGGGACATTTTGGATCACGTCCCAACCGGAAATTACATTGAATGTTGCCCAACAGGCGCTCCCAGCCTGTAGAGTGGTGCGCTCGGTTATGATATCAATAAAGTTCCGTCTTGTGATTAATCTCCGCCCTGAGCGTCCAGCGTTACTATTTGATAGGACGGAGACCTCCGTTTATGCCGCTCAGGGGTGTTTCACTTTAAGACACTTCTCAGTTCATCGTCATGTCTACTTAGACTATTGGATGTACCCTGGACAGTTTTTAAGCTGCTTCATTCAATATGTTGATATTAAGACATGCCACCCTCCTATATAAGCCTGATCAACATCAAACTCAACATTAACCATGTTATATTATTGAAAACACTATTTTTATTTTCTAATGTTGGACAAAAATGTAATAAAACATGGGACATGTGAGTCTCACTTGGTTAACATGGAGCTGAATTTGAATGGATAGGCAAGTAGTAGATAGGCAAGGGGCTGGTCGAATGAATATCTAAATATTGAATCAAACAAAAAGATAATAATGAAATGCCCCTTTCAGATAATCCTTTTTTGCTGTAAAGGAAAATCTGATTCAGTTCAATGAGCTTGAATGCAAATTCTTTAGGCAATCTGGCCATTTCAATTTGAGATGTCTTGTGTGCAAGTGGAATTGTTGGCCTAATAGCCTCCAGAATCAGTAGGAGTCATCGTCATTGGCAATCCAAGTTTTATTTGGGCTGACCAACAGAAATATTGTTAAGGGATGGATAAATAAATATTAGAATAGGATACAACATGGAGATAGTAATATTGTTGAATTATATAACTGAGGAAGATTAGAAAGAATATGCCGATATTAATATCATATATTGATGTTTGTTTGCCAAATTTCATGAGGGCACTCATGACCCTACCACATTCCAAGACATTCTCATTAGTTATTTTGCAGTACTATTACATCATTTGATGCCAACGTAAAATGATGTCTTTGTCTCCCCTTTGCAGAATTCTCCAGCACAGCGGATGGCGTCAATTCCACAAAGTTGGGGGTGAACAAAGAGAACAAGCATCCAAGTTCTCTTAAACACGAATCACACAAAAAAGCGGACAATATCTCAGGTGTTCCTTCCAGTCTCGCTGACATGGAATTGGAGGAAGGAGAGCTCATCAGTGCAAGTGAGGAAGAAGCTACTACACCTTCTCCTCTTCCCTCTCCCAAGGTGCCTGAAGCAGCGAGGCCCACCACGGACGAGGAGAGTCCCCAGTCGGCCTCTAGGTCTTCCAAAAAGATATGCCGCAAACGGGTTGTTTCAAAAGAAAGGAGTGAAGCTGAGGCCACCGTGACGGACAGCCCCACATCATTTAATAGGCGCTTCAAAATCGTTTGTCCAACAGCTTCCTCTACCCCTTTCTCCAGCATGGAAGAAGTAATGGATACTTTCAAGACAGTGCGTTATCAGATGAGAAAAAAGTACATGAAGAAACACAAAACTTTCCCAAAGAAGACCTTCTATGGAACAATGGAGAATTACCACACATCTTTTTTAGAGTTTGTGGATGGTGCCAAACTTGACAACGTATGCAGTCAAGTGGTAGAGCTGAAATCCAAGCTTCGGAATATGTTCAACACTGTCTTTAAGAAACTGTCAACCAATGGTATTGTCAACCGCATCTTTGTTCAGCAGCCCCCTAATATGAAGCAGAAATTGTGGGACTTTGTCAATGTTCAACTTGACTACCTTTTCCAGGACATTCATGACACACTGGTCAGCTATTGTAAGCCAACAGAGGGAAACCATACAGAAAAAGTAGGAAACCACCCTGAAAAAGCAAACAGTAAGGACAAGGAGCCTAGCAGAAAGAAGAAAACACCCAAACGTTCTCCTTCACGTGTGCTTCCAAATTTTAGAAGTCCACAAAAGGATAAGAAATGTGTTCAAACCGCCATGAAGAGAATCACGCCTCATTTCATTGCCCCTTGCAAGACAGGCCTTGGGAGTAGAGGTAAAGACATCAGAATGACCCAGGTGGGAAAGGACGGTTATCCTGAGGCTCGGCCTAGTACGCAATCTCTGGTGGAATTCAAAAGTATTAATACAACTCCAGATAAAAGGAGCAGGACATCTCTGGTTCTCTCTCAAAATAGCTCTTTTCAAGACAGGGGAGATTTTGAAATACTCACGGAACAGCAAGCGACCAGCCTAACATTCAACCTAGCCAGGGACTCACAAATGGGGGAAATATTTAAGTGTCTTTTACAAGGATCTGACCTGCTAGAGAATAGTGCGTCTGCTGGGGACGGCACTGCCAGTGCTGCCTGGACCTTCGGTACCCCAAGGAAAGATTCTCTACCTGGAGACAGTCTCATTAGCATTACCACCCCAATTAAATTTACGTCTCCATCCAAATTCACCACTCCCTCCAAACTTATCGCAAGATGGCCAAGCATTTCGCCAGGCCGGATGTTCTCTGCACAGTCAAAATTTCAGCACCCGTTAAATCCGGCTTTGTTTGACGACAACTGTTTATTAGAGGTGCCCTCAGTCAGCACGGCAATGCCACGGTCCAGTATGGCGCAACAGAGGACCTTTTCCATTCTAGCAGAAGATCTGGCCGTCTCTCTTACTATTCCATCGCCCCTCAAGTCTGACAGTCACCTCAGCTTCCTGCAGGATTATCCAATGACCATGGAGCTGATTTCCACTCCAGAGAGCGTCCTCAGTGCTCACTTGAGCGAGGACGCCATGCAGGACTGCGAGGACGCCTCGGAGCACGACATTCACCTCTCACTCTCGGACAACTCCAGCTGTGCGTCCAGTAGCAGCATGACCATGGAGACGCTAGCCATGCCCTTGTTCCAGTTCAAGCCTCACTTGCCGATGCAGGCGGTGGTGATGGAGAACTCCAACGATCACTTCATCCTGAAGATCCGCCAGGCAGCCGCAGACGGCGATGTCACCCTCACCGCTGACGACAGCTTGAGTCGAACATTAACGGAGGAAGAAGCCAACACTAGAGAGACGCCTACTCCGCAAGGTGTTTCACCACCTCCGTCGTCAGATGAGTCTCATAAAAGGACAAATTCCTCATCAAGTGTTTCGTCAGACGATTCCTCAGGGAAAATGGAGAGCACCTCCAGAACTCTCCCACCTTCAATTAACGGCTTGAACATCCCCACAGAAAGCTCTGAATCAAAGCGAAGCAGCAAAATCCCGCCACCACGTTTGGCAGACTCGTCAAGCGACGAAATGGAGAGTTCAACGATGTCCGAAAGAACCCTGTGCATTGTAGAGGACCTAGGCAGCACGCCAGAGAGTAGTGACAGAAAGTCTAGTGGGATTTGCAAAAAACGGAAGAAGCACCAGGAAAAATCTAACTCAAAGCGGGTCAAAAAGGAGGAGAAAGTCTCGTATGATTCCAAAAGGAAAACGAAAATCCCCTCTAAAGCTCATCCACGTTCAGCTCATGGCCTGAACGACCTCACAGAAAGCTCAGAATCAAAGCGAAGCAACAACGTCCCGCCATCACGCCTGTTGGACTCATCAGGCGACGAAATGCCACGTTCAATGGTGGCTGAAACGACCCCAAGAAAAAAACGGAAGCACCACCAAGACAAATCTAAATCAAAGCGAGCCAAAAAGGAAGAGAACAAGAAAGCAAAGGTCTCCAAAAGTCCAAAGGACAAAGCGAAGAAAAGATCAAAGGAAGAGAAGAGTGGAGACAAATCCCCATCTCCACCACTATCCCCTAACACTCTGTCAGCCAAGAATGTCATCAGGAAAAAGGGAGAAGTAGTGATGGCATGGACCAGGTTAGTGAGCAGCATATTTAAATGTTCACCTACTTTGAAAATGGTTTTAAAAAGACATCAAAGTATCATTATGAAAAGTCCTAATTGTCTGTCTTGTTTTTAAAGAGATGAAGATCGAGCCATTCTTCTTGACCTCAAAATGAGAGGCGCTTCACGAGAAACATTCTCTGCATTGAGCGAAAAGATTAACAAGCCAGCAAGTCAGGTATGTCTGACACAGCGCATTCTCATGGCTTCATGGCTTGATAATACTGATGTTTGTAGTCCTCATGAGAGCTAGCCTAACTATTTTCCTTTTTCTCTTCAGATTGCTGAGAGGTTTTCTCAACTCATGAAGCTTTTTAAGAAGCAAGGGACAAGCTGATTCCTATGAGAATGAATGGATGTGTGAAAGTGTTTTAAATTATAAAATGTTGTTAGTGTATTGGGCCATTCACACAGGAATGTTTTGTCTTTTTCAATCTCTCTATATGGGTCCTCCTCACTAATGCCATTTCTGTTGCCAAGGTGGACTATGGGGTTGGTTCAAAATGTTTCCTTCTGATGATTTGTGGTAATTTCAAACAATATGCAGGTTTCTGAACTGTCCACAGCCCCCCTCTGAGTGAGTAGACAGAATTGGTGCAATCATCATTCATATGGCCTGTCAAGTGATCTTTGATTTTCAAGACAGACTTAGTTGCAAGTTTCTGGCCAGGATAATTGCAGATGGGTCAATGCTTTCCATATCCTGTAGAGAGAAGACTTTCTGCAAAGTCAGTCACCTGTGCATATTTGTTTCCTACTCACTGGTGGTCTACAATCACACACTTCTGTCTTTTATAAATGGGCTTCCAGTGAGAATAGAATGACTCTAGCTACCATGGCTACAGCCTACAGGCTCTTATTTACATGTTAGGTGTGTTCCGTTTTGTTCATGTGCAGGAACATACGTTACTCCAAATTTGGAAAATTAAGAAACAAGGTAAAAAGGTCAACACAAAGGGCTATTTGACTTGCATAATTGCAGTCAATGTTTTTTTAATTGCATGCTTAGCCTTTTTAACACAGCCTATCTCTATTGCAGTGTTCTTTCTTTCTACCATATGTTTTTGTGGAAAGGTTTCTATAATGCAGTTTTGTGCAATACTCATAAAGTAATTTCTGTTGACCTTGACGGTGTCTAAATCTATTTGCCTCATTTGAAGAATATAAATCTGTTCTACTTGATTTTCTTTTCTTGTTTTTTCCTGAATTCATGCTGTGAGCCCTAGCAGACCGTCTGGACCATATGACATAAAAATACTATTTTATAAGCAATCTGTAAAAATGTGAAGTGGGTGTGGGGTGTGGTGTGGTGTTGCTGAAGGTTGATAATCTTTTCTTGTCTATATGTTAATAGAAATGAATGTGTTGCTTCTTAATTATTCCTTCATTTGTGAACAATGTTGAAGCAACAATGTGAATATTGTACATATTTCTTCACTGAAAATAAACATTTATTTATTTATCCTTGTGATTATTTAACTAGGTTTAATACTTTATACTGTAACTTTTCTGTGATTAGTGTTGCAGCATTTCCTATGTGTGCCACTTAGCCCACAAAACGAAGCTACATTTTGACTGCTGTATTTAAAATCTGGGTTAAGATAACATGATGAGCATTTACCATCTTTTGGACTTTGATAGGCTACCATGTTTTACCATGATTTCATGGTTAGATTTATGGCATAGATTAACCATATAAACCCTAGTGTCCCTATTCTGGTCATGCCAATATTAATATTCACTGAATATAGCTGATCTAGCTCACATGTCGACGCGACACATGAGTTTGTAGACCAGTGGTTCTCAACCTGTGGTGGGTCGGAAATCCCCACATGATTTTAGGTGGGTCTCCACATGACTGATTAGTTGCAATTTAAGGACTTTTTAATACCTTTTAAGAAAATAAGACCATTACTGTATCAAAAGTATTCAACAAACTACCGTATACTTCAACTGGTCAAACATTGGCCAAATTGTCAAATGTAAGTAAGAGGCAAAAATTGTGAAAATAGATCTACAAGCTCAAGCACAGCACCACTCAAAAAATGTAAATAATCTTGGCGGCCCCCCGAGGGGTCGTGACTCCCAGATTGAGAACCCCTGGTGTAGACAACCTATTTTCAGAGATTTGGTGCAGAACGAAAAAAGAACAGGATTAAGTATAGAACCCTGGTGACGTCGGTCTGTGAAGGATTTAAGTGGTTAAATGAATAAAATCAGAGATTAATGATTTGAAATTACTGTTACAGCCATATTAACTGAATTTAATTTAATTTAAGAAAAAAAAGCTTTGGTTGTCGTACTTTACTTTACTGGAGTATTTACATTTTCAATACTTTTACTTCTACTCCACTACATTTAAGAGTCAAATATTGTACTTTTACTCCACTACAATTATTTGAAAACATACATTAAACGCTTCAGCCCTATAGGCTACTGTATATATTTTGTACATTTTAAATTCCAGACTTTTACTTGTAACAGAGCATTTCTACATTGCAGTATTTAATGCTGGTACTTTTGTTGTTTGTTTTGTACTTTTGTTGTCAACAACATCACAATAAAATATCTACAACACAACAGCATTCTGACGTGCCACTGGTAGGCAGTGCAATGAGTTGTACAGTACAGTCATGACATATATATTCCCAAAGTGGGCCACCAAGCATGGAAATTGAGGCCACTGCCTACGGGTGCCATGATGACCTGCTGGATTCAATCAGCTACTACCATAGAAGTCAAGACAACCAAACTTGAGTTCAGTGCGTACCTGATTTGGGTTCGATGCCTGGTACTTCAAGCTATTAAAAAAGAAAGAAAATAAATAAAAGAAACTACAAAAAAATACATAAATGATAGGCAACAAAATCAAATGTACAGGCTAGGCCCACTGTGGATAATTGATAATTGATAAGTTGATAAGTGTCAGCCACTGACATTGCGTTAAAATAGTGATAGGACTTTAACCACTCAAGCATTATTTTATATTTTCAAAAATCTTCTGAAATAGCCATTGATCAACTATGGTTGCAATTTTAGTTTTTAAATATTTTAAGAGAATTAAATGGTTAAGGCAGGTTAAAGACTCAAGTTTGTAAGATCACTATAGGTTATGCTGAGAAATAATAATAGATAATAGGCTAATAATAATTTAGTTTTAAAGATAAAAATAGCATGACTGTGTATTGACTTGATATCCTGCTGTACAGTGGTGGCAGGGGGGGGGGGGGGGGGGCAGTTAACCTTGGGGCATTATTTATCACGTGGTCAATCAATGATTTCATTCTATAGCCCTAGTTTGCATTGAGAAGGACAGTAGTGAATATTCTGGTGCAATGCATAGAGTGAAGCGGGGTGTCAGCTGGCTTCCATGGACCAACAAGAAACCCTAATGTAGGCTTATCAATTAAGGTGAACAAGGTTGAGTGAAGTGGAGAAAAGGTCCTCGAAATACTGTAAGTATTTTATATCTTTTTAAAAAATCATCTTTGTTTGGTATTGCTGATTAAGCAGAGCAACATGATCCCAGTGAAACTCTTTTAAAATGACCACTTGTGCTTTCTCCTCGGGCACTTTACAGCGAAATAGTTATGTGACACAACAAGATGGGGGACTGGAATCTCTTGGGCGGCATCTTAGAAGAGGTCCACATACACTCCACCATCGTGGGGAAGATCTGGCTCACCATCCTGTTCATCTTCCGGATGCTCGTTGTCGGCGTGGCCGCCGAGGACGTGTGGGACGACGAACAGAGTGAGTTTGTCTGCAACACGGATCAGCCCGGGTGCAAGAATGTGTGCTACGACAAGGCTTTCCCCATATCCCTCATCCGCTACTGGGTGCTACAGATCATATTTGTGTCCTCGCCGTCGCTGGTGTACATGGGCCACGCGCTATACCGCCTGAGGGTCCTGGACAAGGAGAGGCACAAGAAGAAAGTAATTTTAAAGGCCCAGCCGGAGGGGACAGACCCTGTCCAGGACGCGAACAAGAGGATCGAGCTCAAGAGGCTGGATGAGCAGAAGAGACAGAGGAAAGCTCCGCTCAGGGGCTCCCTGCTGCGCACATACGTATTCCATATCTTGACCCGGTCTGTGGTGGAAGTGGGCTTCATTATTGGCCAGTGTGCACTTTATGGCATCGGTCTTAGCCCTCTGTACAAATGTGAGAGGTTCCCTTGTCCCAATAGCGTAGACTGTTTTGTGTCGAGGTCAACGGAGAAGAACATTTTCATGATCTTCATGCTCGTCATTGCCGGGGTGTCTTTGTTCCTGAATCTCCTAGAGATATTCCACCTCGGAGTGAAAAAAATCAAGCGGAGTCTGTACGGATACAAAACCAGAGACGGCGAAAGCCTATCTAGGTCAAAGGAAACCCTTCAACATCAGGGGAGGCCAAGCATCATCAATAACGCGTCCTCCAAAGCCGGGCAGCTGCCCAGACAATCACGGCTGCAAAGCCATGATATTCAAGGTCTGCAGCTGGGGGCCACAGGCCGCCGATGCACCTTGGAGAACAACAGGAACAACTCATGCAGCAGCGATGCAGAGTCCAATGGGCCTCACAGGGATGTTCACCCGAGGTGCAGTGGGGCACATCCACGGCCTTCCCTCATGGAGACACCACATGGAGATGTCCTGCGGAACCTACAGCGCAAATATAGCAGGGGCAAGGCCTGCAAGGACTTAAGTGACTTGAGTGACTCTGCCGACAGTGTTCCCTTCCCCGTTGCCAGGAAAGCTAGTTTCATGTCACGGGGAATGTCTGAACACACTGTCACAAGTTCATCTAATAGTGGAGATACTCAGAGTGGAAAAGACATTGAGGCACAACGCCTGTCGCAAGGGGAGAGCGAGCCCACAACCCCCCCTCCACCAGTCAGAAGGATGGTAAGCAGTAAGCACTTACAGTAGGCCACTGTGCGCAAACTAGCAGGCACACTATCATCATAGTTTGCCAAAAGTAGGGTGACACAGTGTCTCTGAGGTTAGCACGGTAGCCCCACAGTGAGAAGGTCCCGAGTTCAAATCTGGTTCATGATGGGTTTCCACAACAAAAGAGGTGAAGCAGTGGGCATCCACTGGCTATAGGGTCAGTGTCAGTGCACTGACACGAGTATGCCCCTATATTCACCTCTTTTGTTGTGGAAAGTGGAAACCCATTTGAACCGGATTTGAACTCGAGACCTTCTCACTGAGGGGCTACCGTGTCCGTGCTAACCTCAGAGACACTGTAATCCTACTAGATGGGTCAACTCAACAACCACGGAGATCAATAAAGTAGAACCAAATGAGTGCACATTAAAGCCCTGCTTGTGCTGCCAGTTATTAGTGCCAATCCTGGATCCAATATATCTTTCAAAGTGAATAAACAATATTTGCTGAATGAATATTGTATGTTCTCTGAATGAGTAACACATATTGTAAACAACAGCAAAAGCTATAAAGTGAAGTTAAATTAAGTACAATAATTTAAAAGAGAAAATAAGTGTAAAAAGTGGTCACAGGGTCATTAAAATGAGCTGGGCTCATCCGCTGGGGTGCATGAATGGAATTTGAATGTGTGCCTTGCCTTGTGGCCTAGGATTGGGGCTAGAAGAAAGTTCATGTGGTCACCAAAATCAGTAGGGTTCATCTTTTAGCACGAATCAGGGTGCACACTGCACAGTATATTTTCCGATATCTTGTTTGGGACAAAATTACTGGATGGACCGACCAGCTGACGGCCATCCCTGCCACTAGCAGAGCTAAATAGAAATATATTGGAAGGCTAGACAAAAGCAATCCCCCATCCTTTCAGGAAGACCAGGGAGCCTAATACAGTACATATTGTCCAGGGTTGTCCATCCAGTGCAGTCTGAGGCATATGAAATGTGACAAACTAATGATTTTTTGATGTTTTTTTTGGCGTGTGGTCAATAACCTTTATGCTGTGTGTGCTTGTCTCTTTCAGAGCATGATTCTGGAGCTGTCATCCATCATGAAAAAGTAAACAAAAATATAGAAGACTATGGGAATCATAAAGGGACCCTGAACCTTTGCAAAGCGAAAACCATCCTGTTTATTGGTTGTTTGTTTGTTTGTTTGATGATGACATATTATGTACTGTAGTGTGCATTCATTGGTGGGAAAAGCTTCACTTCAATTATGTTATGATTACTAATGTACCTCAAGCCTGTGATACCATCATTCATCCAAAGGGGAATCCCCATGGCCAAGGAGATGTTCAACTTCTGGTCCTCAGGGCTACTTAATGTTTATGTAACACAAAACGCAAAAGAAATATCTGCAGTATGACGTATGTTTTACATTTACTGGTATATTATAATAGGTCCAAACAAGTTATTTTTAAAAAGAGGAACTAACCAGGTGCTCAACGGAGATAGCAAAACGTGATAATGATAAAAAGGTGCTCACATGGATGAAAAACGGGATCAAGAGATAAAGAGAGAGGATCCGGGCACTCAAAGTTAAAAACGAGGAACGCCTTTATTGAATTAAAAAGGCAACTGCCAACATGTTTTCGACCAACAAGGTCTTCATCAGGGCAAGAATTGCCCTGACCAATAAAGTATATAGGGTTTAAGTGGTTAAATAAGGCTAATATACTTTAAAAAGTCTGAATTGATAGGCTTGTCCTATGGCCACCACGCACCAGTCAGCACATTAATCTTTATAAAGGCACATTCTTTGATCCAAGTGGTATAGAACCCCACCACCAAAAATAATAACTGGACCTCTAGTGTTGAGAAAAGGAGCCAAAAATAAACAGATATTTCTTTGTTAAAATAAGTGTTAAATAGATAGATATGTGGATAGTAATCATTGCTATTGACTAGAGTGTTTGTTCAGCCCTTAGCCTGGCATGGTCAGAATAATATCACTGTGTAGATTAGTCTGGAACTTCGGTGTGGAAGATTTATTTCCAAGGGGTGGTTACAAACAGATTCCAACGTCACAGCAAACAGCAAAAAAAAGTCTCACTTTGAATAGTGGGCTCAGATTGGTCACCCACAACTGAAATGTAATTCAAACTATGTGCCAGACCAATCTCCCATGGGATTCTTTCCCCGGCTGATTCGTCTGGTTTCCAGGATAGGGTTTTTGATTGATTGGTTGATTGATTGATTGATTGATTGAATTTTTTGAAAATTAGCGAAATGTGTGGCAAATCTGCAAAAACAAAATGCTTACCACTAGCTTTCTTCACAAATCTGTTCATAAACGTGGCTACTATAACATATAAATTTGTTCCAACCCAACTCCCTTGGGAAACTTTGTGACAGCTGCTGAAAGATGGGGTACCATTAACAACCAATATAAGGTAAAATTCCCAAAATGTCATTATGCTTTAAGTAGCATGTGACATGTCAAACTAGGGAGTTTTCATGATGCTGAATCCATTCCAAGCATTAGTTTTGCACGATGGTTCAAATGGTACCCCAACTTTCAGCAGCTGTCACAAAGTTTCCCAAGGGAGTTGGGGATGGAACACATTTATGACGTCTACAATCACATTGTAGACGTCATAAATCTTTATGAACACCTGTGAAGAAAGCTAGTGGTAAGCATTTTTTTTGCAGATTTGCCACACATTTCGCTAATTGTCCCTTATTAAATGGGTACATTTCAAACGAAAATAGGCCTACAGGTCAGTACAAAAACTGCTACTTGAGGACAGAACTGGAAAAAGCACAAAGACTTGTTTACATAAGGGTCCTCCATTTTCAATTCATCCAGGTGTTTAGTTTTTCATTTAATCCAATGAGGAGAAAGAACTCATATGATACAGGATAAAGTGAAACACTAACTTGGAACTGGAAACTATACAATTTAACATTTTCTTTCTTTTATCTCCAAACACTCCCTTTAAAATAAGCATTATAATTTCACTTGCTGTGTTTTATGGCTGTACAAGTTGTGGAGACAACAGATAAGATAAGATAAGATAAATGTTGCAGTGGGAGAAAGTTCCCACAATTTTATTTACTTCAATAATGTGAGCTTATATCCCACATTAAGGCTGAAAAGAAAAGAAAATATAAAGACAAACTATACAGATTCGGAATTAATCCACATTTGGCCAAATGTACAAAACAGATAGCTAACATGCAATACCTAAAAAACAACATCATTAAACATTTACTTTAGGTGACTCTTTTATGAAGTATGCCTAATTTATTGATGTTACAGCCTATAACCTACATGAATGTCTTGGATTTGATACATATATTTTCTATGAATATGTTTTATACTAATGCACTGGTGGTTGTTGTGGGGATTTAGACACAAATCAAACTCGCTGGTAAATCTGCTAAAGCATGTGCAAATCAGAGTTTGCTTTCGTGATTTTAATTTCATCTGTTAATAATGTAAAATAGTGTCAATCCTAGTATCCTGGTGTACACTAGAATCAGTTTAATTTACTGTTGGGGATGGGAGGGGGCGTCCATGGCTCTGATTTTGATATATCCCCCCTATTTTGGTCATTCATTTTTAAAGGCCATGTGTTGATTTGCTTTATTCCTGCTTCTGGCCAGACTGATTTAAAAACATGCATTTCTTTTTGGGAAATGTAGACTGATATGTTTGATAATATCACAATTTAACTTTTTCTTTAATTAAGCCAAGCCATCACCCATGGCTTGGCTATTTTGGGTAAAGTTTTCTAAATATTTCAATTATTTTCTATATTTTTCTAAATCTTTCTATAACACACCCTATTGTCACTATTTGTCACTATTTGTAATTACTACCTGGCTAAGGCCTAAAACGTTTTATATACATTTATATATTTTTTTGTACAAATTGAACCCTGGCTGGAATATTGATTTGTTTGCTATGTGTTATACCCTGCACCAGCTCCAGCTGACACCAACACCCCAGCACATAGCACTGCTCATAAAATGAGACATGACCTGTTGGGAAATTCATTTTACAAAAGATTCCAGTGGTTCAAAATGGTCAGAGGAACCACAAAAAATAAATACAAATATTTTTGACCAACATTGAGGATTTATTGCACAGAATGAGCAGAAGAAAGAAGGGCTCTTAAAATTGTTTTCTTTGTGATAGCACTTGATAGAATTTGTTGTTAATGTTTGGTGTTTGCTTGTTTTATTTGTATCGATTTTTCTCAATTAAAATAACAGTATGTGTGCATGTATAATTCATATCATTCGTCTGTTTTAAATGTATCTGATATGAAACAACCTAATGCCACCGACATGTTAAATGTATTTAATTAAACCTAGAACACCAACGTTGGGGGAATTTCCCGTAAGCAACATTCTGAAAATCACATATATTGTTCAGTACATGTGATTTTCATAATGTTGCTTATGTGACGTTTGAGGTGGGTGGGTCCTTGGGTACCTTCAGGATGTTCACCACGTATATATAGTAGAGGAAGGTAGGTTTGTTTCCCTGCCCCCTTCCCTGTTTTTTCTACAGGCTTCATGTGATTTTCACCCATCGTTAGGGATTATTATTCTCACATGTCCCAGGAATGTGTGTGGACCAAAGAAGTTCCCCCTTTTTTCCCCCTTCTTTTTTGTTTTTGAATATTTTTTAATACCCACATTTTACCAATTTCATGTTGAAATATTAAAGAAGAGTACCTCAAATTTCCATGTATTGTAGTACTTTAAATATATTTTGATGAAAAATATTTTTTATAGAAATTATATCGGGTAAAATATACCCAACGTAGTGATGGTGTGACAATTTTCAATGTTAGTGTTCTATGGTTAAGCATCAAACTGCATTATTTCTGCATGCTGGCCTCTTTTAGTCACATTGTCTTCAATGTAAATGTTCTAAATATTAATGTTAGTAGAGATAGGACTTGAACCTATTCAGTGTTGGGTGCACTACTTTATATTTTGAATATATTAGTGTTATTAGTGGGATATTACTTACTGGGACGTAAGTCGGGACTTGATCACCCCGGCTGGGTCACCTATGTGAGGGCCCGGGGTATGATGTTGCGAGATCCGAAACCCTGAGGACATTGGGATCACTGAGGATACGTCCCAAGTGCATCCATGCGATGTATTTTTGTTTTATTCTATTTATAGTGACTCATAGGAATAGACTACGTGACAACCAGGAATAGTCTGGTGACCACCGTAGAGACGGGTGGCAGCCGGAATGTAGACGGCACCTGGGAGCAGTATGGGTTGGTGCCCCAGCCTGCGTCTACCGTGAGGAAGAAGCCCAACAAACCCACGGTGAGGACTTTAGGAAGGCTATTCAAGCTGCAAGCGGAGCTCCTATGCCACCAAAATGTGGAACGCCCTACCAACAGTCATTAAGACATGCGAATCCCATGACTCCTTCAAAACCGCTCTCAAAGGGCACCTACGGACGGCTGCAATTCGAAACTGGCCCCCGTAAAAAACTGAACCCCCCCCCACCGCCCACCCCTTTCCCCCCCCTCACTGTATATGTTTCTTTTCCCTTTTTACCTCCTTTATGATGAATTCCTGTTCTGTTCTTTGACTATATAGAAGTGTCTATTTGTACGTCTCTAAATCTTTTGATGAATTGAACAAGGTGAGGTGGACCCTCTTGTAAACAAGTGTAATGCTTAATTGGGTTGTCCACACAGTTAACAGTCTTTATATTGAGTTTGTGCTTGAAATGTACTGTAATTCTGCAAACTGTTAATACATATTTCAATCAATCAAAAGCCTGCGGCTCCACCATGGGCCAGGTGGAGCCTGCAGAACCATTGCGGCTCGAGAATCCACCACTCCTGAATGAAGTGCCTGGTGCTGGGAGTGTGGTGCAACGCACAGGTGCTGGACCTGGTGAGAGCAGGAGTGGACCTGGTGAGACGTAGGAGGGGCCCGGACAGGAGTTAACCCACAGAGCCTAGTCCTCAGTGGCGTGCACAGATAGACACTAGGGGGTGCTAGAGCACCCCCTGCCCTTTTGGTAATGTGCCCTTTTGAAAAAAAAAGAAAAAAAAAAACTTTTTTTTCCTTTCTTTTTTTTGATTTTTCAAAAATAGCAGACCTACAAGCTCGTAGCGCGCCACTCGGTGGCGCGCTATGAGCTTGTAGATCTGCTATTTTTCAATAGCTAAAGCATAACATAATGCTAACACCAAAAGGGGTTCCCGCCCAAAATGGATTAAGGCAACCGGCCGGTTCCACGCGCTGCACAAGTTGCCCTTTTTTAACTTGAGCACCTGCCCCTCTAAATGTCTGTGCACGCCACTGGATGGTGCTATATTATTGGTTAGGTTGGCATATTAGTTTTGAACACTTGGTGGCGGGCTTTAGATTTGACAGCACATAGAGGGTCACTCAGGTGAACTTGAAAGACAAAATTACTGGTTTGACCCAACAATGTGTGCATGCAATGATTTCATGCAAAGTGTACAATGCTGGCTATTTGAAAATTAACCACACATGCATGTCTCTGTTGAAAGGGAATCACAAATACATGCCATTGCTGAAGGTGAAAGGTTGTGCTGTGGATGCTGATGGATATTGGACCCCATGACAGTGTATCAAATGTTTCAAAGTCAAAGTCCACACACAAATCCACTGCATCAAAAGCATCAACATCTTCATCTGCTCGCATTATAGCCCAGGCTGAAAAGGCAGTTCTCATGGAGCAGGTTGCTGGCTTACAGCAGAAACATCAAATTGAAGCACAACAAGAACAGCTCAGAATGCAACAGGAAAAGTTGAGAAGAGAAAAAGAGCAGCTGGAAATGGAGACTCAGCTGGCAGCAGCCAATGCAAAAGCCCATGTTCTGGAGAGATGATGAGCTCAAGGAACAGTTCAAGAGTGTCAAATGGAACGAACTCAGATATGCAAAAGGGGGCTGCTGCTCAAAAGGAAAAGTCTACATTACATCCAAATACAAACACATACTTACCTGGTCAAACCTCGACACAAAGGAAATGTGTCAAAGGAAACAAAGCCTCCCTCCCAGCCACAGGTTGTGAGGCCAAAACAATCAATTTATGAAAAATCTCCTCTGACTCAATACTCCCCAGGCAAACTCCATCAATGCAATACCCTCTCCTCAGTCAAAATGTGCAAACTGAAAATGTACTGGGTCAAATGAAAAAAGGTGTTCAAGGTCATACTGTTCATACTTCACTCCCTGTTAACAAATGTTGGTAATCAAGGTGATATTTACAATGTGTTGCAAAGACAGAATGACATAACAGCTCTAGTGGTCAAGCAGAACCTTTATTCCACTTTGACACCCGTCTCAGAGACATTCCAATTTATGACGGGGACCCATTACAATTATCAGGGCATTTGAGAGTGCAATTGAGAAAAAGACAGATAGGCCTAATTATGGTGACGGTTTACATTTTTTGGAGCAATATACAAGAGGGCATCCAAAAGACCTGGTTCAAAGTTGCCAACATCTGCCTCCATCACAGGGCTACCAGAGAGAAAAGCAGCTGCTCAAAGAGCATTTTGGAAACGAACATATTTGCCCAACATATGTAAGTTAGCATCCGGCAGTTTCTAAATGCTGGGGACCCATACTCAACAAGATAAAACCTTAGGGTACTCAACATGTCTGGGCTCACATTCTGGCAAGACGACTATATCCTGATTTTTATGTAAGTATTTATTGTCTGCTGAGGTGACAGATCGGCTAATAAATATATTTGTGAACTCAACGGACAACGTTTGGACTTTCAGTTTATTTGAGCACACTCCCTGAACAGTCTCCCTAGCCGTCAGTGTTCAAGCATAGGGCTTGGACACTACAATCCATATACTGTAGGCAAGCAATTCAGGATGGTGGTGCAACTGAAACTCATGGTATTTCAAATAGGGCTTAAGTGGTTAATTCACAATGTAGGCCTACCTTTACTTTCCAAAAATGAAGTTGAGTCAAAACTCAGTCAAAATATAATTTGTCTTTGAAATGTATGTACCCTAGTGGAGTGACAAGTATAACAAAAATCACACCAGTGTGAAGTGAGGGGCGCTATTAAAGTCTCTCTCATGTTGATTAGGTGATGTAAGGGTGATGTAAAACAAACGGTGCAAACATTAAACGCCATTAACAATAAAGAGACATGACGTAAATTTTCCCTTCATTGTCAATGTGGTTACTAAACAAACATTGAACTAAAGACAAACATTAAACCTGTGTATAGGCTAGCACCCCTCAAAAACCCCAAATAGTCAAATATAGGCCTAGCAGATGACCACCCTAACCCTTGAAATGTGCTGCTCATATTCATATAAATTGGCTGCCCTATAACAATTAAATTATATCCTGAAATGTAGCTGACCACTCGGTTAAGGAGTCACATCAAAGCTGCCCCCACTGTTTTAAAGCATCCTCAAAACAGACTTCTGACTTGCAGTCCCCATCTAATTCAAATCCCCCTCACCCTTTAATGATTTTATTTGCTTAGTTTGAGTGGTACAACCATAGGGTGCTGCCACTCCAATGCCCAGCTATGACCGGCCCTCCCTATGTCTGTGGTAAACAGGTGACAGTGGCATTGTTGAGCTTCACACTGGGCACAGGCGCATGATGGGAAGCTGAGGTTTTTTGCACTCACTTAGGGTCTGATTTTTGAGAGACCTCCTATATATATATATATATATATGGCTTTGTTTTTCAACTAGGTTTAAGAAAAATCAAGTTTGTTTTGAGGACTACAAACATTAGCACCCGTTGCTTAAACAAACATTAAATAAATTAACAATGTTTTCATAATTACATCATAAATCAGTTCCCGATGTAAGATGATAAGAGCGCCCTTCACTTCACACGGGTGTGATTTTTACACATTTAAGTAGTCATTTTCTTCATCAGGACCTGACGAAGACCTGTTGTGGGTTGAAACATTCATTTCAAATAAACTACTCTGGGAGCTGTAGTGTAGAAGTGTGCAGTCCTCATTCCTTTTCCCCATTACACCTAGTGCCACAACTTTCTTTTAAACATTACCATAGTACTGAAGGAGATTATACCAATTCAAGAGTCAGACCCACAATTTTCATGGTTCAAACTGATCAAACTGATTTATTAATGGATATTTACAACACATATAATTCATAGATATTTACAAAATGTACATGAGACTTAACAGTTTGCTATTTACAACACATATAATTCATAGATATTTACAAAATGTACATGAGACTTACCAGTTTGCTATTTACAACACATATAATTCATAGATATTTACAAAATTTACATGACTTACCAGTTTGCTATTTACAACACATATAATTCATAGAAAGTGTGTTTGAGTAGGCTCTCACCCCCTCAAAAAAAAGAAAAAAAATTATACACACAGTAAGTGTATAGATGAAAGTCAACATGTCTGCAAGCATGTCTGATTCTAGCCTGGCATGACCAGACTAACATCACTGGGTAGACATCTGGAACATTAGTGTTGAAGAAGGGGCAGTTAGTGGTTACAGACCAGGTTCCAATGTCACAGCAAAAAAAATCTCACTTTGAATAGCGGGCTCTGATTAGTCACCCACAACTTGGGGTGAGCGAAATGTAATTAGAGTAGTGCCAGACCAATATCTGCCCAGGGCACTTTGTCGTGTGGCAGATGTCTGGTTTCCAGGCTAGTCTGATTCAACTTCAGGGATTGCCAAGCAGGGGCGCAGCTAGGCTCCTCACCGTAGATGACTGCAGCTCAGAAAGGCGAGTGACATTCATCAGGTTGCTCCCCGAGTACTTCATCTTGATGGCCTTGTGGAGAGGGAAAACTAGCATTAGAATTAAATTAATGTATTTATTAAACATATGTTACTCCATTATATAGTCCCCACAGGAATCCGCGATCGCGGAATTTACCGCCGATGTAGGAAAAACATTTATTGGAATATTTGATTATTATGACTCATGCATAATTACAATTAATTGTATCCATTTCATGAAAGATTTGAATTATCTAAAAAGAAAATAGCTTTATAACTCTACATTATACTAACCCTAGTGGAGAATATATATTTTATTTTAGTAATATTAATCTATGTGAACATCCCCATCTTACTGCATTATATTCCAATTTACAATTAAGGCATTTAGCAGATGCTCCTTGTCCAGAGCAACTTAAAGTAAACACAGACATCACATGCGGAAAGCTAGTGTCCGAGTGTCTCAGTAATCTAGGTTCATAGGTAAACCAAGCATCAGTGTGAACATGATGCTTGAACAGGAGAACATGAGTGCCTTCGTTTGCCAACTCACCTGGAAATTTGTATTCCCCTCGTTGACGACATTCTTAGCAATGTGCTGCATTATCGGTTTCAGGTGAGCTGCATCATAGGTTGTGCAATGCTGCTCTGTAGGAGTCTGCAACACATGAAAAACAATCAATAAGAACATCATATGTGGTGCAATACGGCTCTATAGTAGTCTGCAACACATGGAAAAACAACTTTAATCAAAGGACAAAGTGTCTGTAATGAGCCAACATTATACATTTATTCTATTCAACTCACCCAAGGCAGGCCACCCAGCAGCAGCTGGGAGAGGCACAGTGAAGCAGCAGCGATCTCAGAGGGCCGGTAGTGAACCATGTCGTAATCTAGGAGCGTCAACTCCATGAGATACTTGGCCAGCATGTGTCTCTCCACGGTTAGACATGGGTTCTCAGATTGCTCCATGGTACACTAGAAAAAAAGAAAAAAAAACCCACACACATTAAAAAGCCTGCTTTCATACAATTAGTCTAGTCACTGGAAGGGGGTATCATGCACCCCCCGGAATTATACTTCTAATCAGTGTTTTCTTATTGGAAAAAATGTGCTGAAAATGATGAGTTATGATAAAAAGTTGTCAAAATGTCCCACCTACCTCAAAACCCCCTTTTAGGTATATGGCTCTGGCGAAATTGTGTAAAGGCAAATATTAATTCACTAAAATTACATAAATAGACATGGTGGTCTGAAATTGGTCATGGAGTATCTTGACACATAGGGGTAAGTAGCAGAACAGGATTTGGTTGGTTGCTACCATTATATTCTTAAATATGACCCACATCATCCTCAGAAACACACAAAAATATGGTGTCCGCTTGACTAATAACAACAAAGATGGTTATTTTCCAACACATTATGGTGAGTATCACTGCCTCACTTGTATATAGAAAACTTCCCATATCCCTAAGCTTCAATTTGAGCCCAAGATAACCTTTCTATCTTGTAAATTACTCTTTCTGTCGCCAAAATTCTGAACTATACCTCAAATCGGTGAAAATTGTATATTCAGTCAGTTTCAGCTATACATTTGGAATGAATGATTGAATAACTGAGTTTGAACTGACTCCACATTATGGAATATTTCTTGAATAAGCCATGTTAAAAAGTTGGCAAAGTGTCCAATCTACCATTGTTATGCAAATGAGTTATGAAACAATCGATTTTCACTATATCTCAGCCAATATTGCACTTAAATGAACAAATAAGGTGTCTAGACCTATGTTTTGAGGGTCAACCGGTCAAGGATCTCAGTGAAACTATTCTTAAAGTGACCACATGTGCCCGTGGCATGCTGGTGTAAAAATCAGTGCTGCCATTACAATAAAGTCACATTTATACCAAGTAAGAGATACCGACAATATAAGACAGGTGCTGTGCTTTTAAGCAAGCTTTATAATTTAGAATATACTGTAGCATAACATCAAAAACTAAAAACATTCTTAGTATGAACAATAGTATACGGCAGTATACACGCTATAGAATGGCCTGCAATATGCAGTACAAAATTCAAACAGTCACACAATCCTGTAACAGTATTCCATCCTATTACTATACACACTCAAAGGCAAAAATGTAAACAGTGTACAAACAGTGACCACCCTAGCCTGCACCATAAAGAACAAAATGCACAAACGTCACATTAATCAGTCATCGTGTTCATAGAACTCATCAGTCTTCTTTGTCTTCTTGTCCATGGTCTCCAATGACAAGGATTTTCAACCATCTCTGCCCTTCATATGGTTTTGTTTTTACCACAATAGCTTCATCAGCTCGCTTGTATAAGGCGATGGTTCTCTTCAGAGCAGAGTAGCATGGAGGAAGACGAGCCAGGTCAACTTTAGATTTAAGAAGTGAGTTTGTCATTTGCCCCCACCATTGTCCGCAGCAACTTGGCACGGGTGACGTCCACTGGGGCGGCGGTGGCTCAGGGGTAGAGTGGCTGGATGGTAACCGCAAGGTTGCCAGTTCAAACCCGGGCTCCCCCAGAGTTAGTGTCGAAGTGTCCCTGAGCAAGACACTGAACCCCTAACAGCTCCCGATGTGCAGGTTGGTGCTTTGCATGGTTTCCGCTGCCATCAGTGTATGAATGTGTGTGTCTATGTAAAGCGCCTTGGATAAAGGCGCTTTATAAATGCACCATTTACCATACTGAAGACTCGCAACTCTGTCCATACAGCAGACAGATGAATTGCTCCAACTATACTAATTAAGGATCTGTTCCATATAGTGTAGCACAAGGCACATTTGAAGGACCCCCATAACCCTTACAGGTCCATTTGGTTCCATTTGTACATTCAGAGTTGCACACCCGTAAGGGGCCCTGCATATCAACAGCTCAGTGGCCTTGTGGTCAGAGCGTTTGCCTTGAGACTGGGAGGTCGGGGTTCGATCCCCGGCCGGGTCATACCAAAGACTCAGAGAAATGGAACCCAGTACATCCCTGCTTGTCCCTGCTTGTCCCTCAGCATCAAGGGTTGGATTGGGGTAAGTCCCTGATACATACTAGCGTCATGTCCAGGGGGTGTACTTGTACATCAAGCTGCCTCCTACTACAGAAACAGGAGATAGGCTCCTGCCCTATGGGCCTCATGGCTCTGCAAGGCTTACAGGTCCATTTGGTTCCATTCTGTATACACTGTAAAGTTACACACCCGTAAGAGGCCCTGGATATCATCAACAGCTCAGTGGCCTTGTAGTTAGAGCGTCCGCCCTGAGACTGGATGGTCAGGGGTTCGATCCCCAGCTAGGTAATACCAAAGGGTTGGATTGGGGTAAGTCCCTGCGACATACTAGTCATGCCAGGGAGTGTACTTGTTAGGCTCCTGCCCTATGGGCCACATGGCTTGGCTTGAGCTATAGAGCTATTTGAATTGTGAGTCTTCAGTGAAACAGTGGTGGGGGAAGATGACAAACTAATTTCTAAATCTAAAGTTGACCTGGCTCGTCTTCCTCCATGCTACTCTGCTCTGAAGAGAACCATCGTGTCTTATACAAGCGAGCTGATTAAGCTTTTTTGGAAAAACCAAAACCCTATGATGAAGGGCAGGGGGGGTTGAAACTAAAGAGTTTTTTAATCCAGTGTGTCCTGCGGTGCAGTCCTACCAACCTCACTGGTTGATCTCCTTGACACTGTCTGGAGAGCATGGACAAGAAGCCGACGAGATAGAGGAATTGATTTAATCGGCACTGATTTGTACACCAGCATGCCACGGGCACATGTGGTCACTTTAGGAATAGTTTCACTGAGATCCTCGACCCTCAAAACATAGGTCTAGACACCTTATTTGTTCATTTAAGTGCAATATTGGCTGAGATATAGTGAAAATCGATTAATTTGATAATGGAGGCACTCATTTGCATAAAAATGGTAGATGGGACACTTTGCAAACTTTTTAACATAGCTTATTCAAGTAAGGTTATCTTGGGCTCAAATTGAAGCTTGGGGATATGAGAAGTTTTCTATATACAAGTGAGGCAGTGATACTCACCATAATGTGTTGGAAAATAACCATCTTTGTTGTTATTAGTCAAGCGGACACCATATTTTTTGGTGTTTCTGAGGATGATGTGGGTCATATTTAAGAATATAATGGTAGCAACCAACCAAATCCTGTTCTGCTACTTACCCCTATGTGTCAAGATACTCCATGACCAATTTCAGACCACCATGTCTATTTATGTAATTTTAGTGAATTAATATTTGCCTTTACACAATTTCGCCAGAGCCATATACCTAAAAGGGGGTTTTGAGGTAGGTGGGACATTTTGACAACTTTTTATCATAGCTCATCATTTTCAGCACATTTTTTCCAATAAGAAAACACTGATTAGAAGTATAATTCCGGGGGGTGCATGATACCCCCTTCCAGTGACTGTACTAAATACTCTGCTACATCATGCGTTATTTTTTCATTTAGACCATGTTCTTGTTGCTTTATAAAGTAACTCTGAACAGCATAATGTTTATTGGAATATTTGATTATTTTGACTCAGAGGGTCAAGTCTGATCACTACACCTTGTATGTTAGTGAAACAATGAGGAACAATGACTCACGCTTGCAGCCTTGGATGCTCTCCTGAGGAAGTGCAAGGGCAGTGGGCGCCCCAGCTCAAAGTTGAGAGACCTTAGCATCAGCCACTCCATCTGTCTAATCTGAGTGGTTGTGTAGGTGTTGTCTGTAATGTCAGCCAACTCCTGGATCCTAAGGGCGTCCATTTGTCTCGTCTCCTCATACTTTGAGGCCAGCAGCATGGCAGTGACACCAACAAGTTGGAGCTTAGTTGGTGAAACTTGCTGAACCTGAAATACATCAAAACAGCTCATTAAAAAAAGATTTATATAATTTTAAAAAAAAGACACTAGAGCAGATTAAATGGCAAACTAATTAAATTAGTAAATTGCCCTTACTTGCAGAAAACGATCCAAGATGGCAACTGTGAGATAGAGTGTATCCTGCTGCAGCTGGTAACTGGAATGAAGCCGGATCAGCCAGTCGATTAAGACAGCTCGCATGTGTGCTGTTATCTTGTAGCCCTTCAAGTACCCGGGTCGGACATCCTGCTTTACCTGTACAAACAATATATCCAATGCATTAGTTTACAAAGCCTAAAAGCCAAAAAGAAATTCAAGTAAAGTAAAATGTCATGACTGTGACAACAACCTTAGTCGCATCATGTAGTAAAAAAAAAAAACATGCCTCTGGCATCACATACCTCTAGATCCATAAGATATGCATATATGTCTTTCACATATTCAGAACATAGGTGGGGCATCTCCGAGTCTCGTGCATCAATGTCCTCTACGGTCGTTTTGGTTGAAGGTATGGCTGCGCCAGTCCTCTGAAGAGAAAAAAAAAGTCAAAACCCATCCTTGTACAATAATTTATATAAAAAAACAATATACAAATACTGATAGCGATGATATGCAATTCTACAGTGCAGACTAGCAAAAACTTACTCGGGACTCCAGGATGGATGCTCTCCACACCTTCCTAGTCATCATCAGGAGCTCTGCAGTGTTCACAGCTCTGCTGTCACGCTGCAGTGTGTCTACATAGGTGATGTGCCCGTCTCCCCATCCAACTGTGCCTCGTGCGACTCTGTTGGCCATCACTTTCAGGTGCCTAGCACAGTGCCCAGCCATCCTCGTCATTCTCTCCCTGAGCTTGTCCGCGACTCCCGGGAGGCATTTGTAGAGGTCCACGTTTCGGATGTGGTCCACCCATGGTACACCAGGGATCATCTGCAGCGTTCTTGTGTAGACACTATCCAGGGCCTTGACCTGAGTGTACAGAGGGAACCTTCTGTTAGGTATGACTCACTAAAGTTGAACACAATTTGTCGTTTTAAATGAACACAAGTGATTTCAAAGTGTAAAAACAAGTAGCAAACTGGAGTCTGTGGAATTGTAAAGGTTGAGATTTAAATATATTACCTTCGTGTTAGGCACCTTGTTGGCAAGGTCTCCAAGAGCAGCTCTCTTTGGACCAGGTTCATGCACGTTGACATTCCCCATGTGTACACGGTTCTCCTTCTCCACGTTCATCCACTGTTCAGGAACATTAAAAAACAGAAACAGTAAATCATCCGTTTGGAGAAAAAAAAACAACGTAAAAAATCCACTTAAAGATTCGCAAAGTTCATGTTAAAAAATAAGACATGTAACCGGCGGGTCATCGATCCGACTAGCCCTGAAACATGACATGATAATCATCATGATGATTATCATGGCAGTCATGTTTCAGGGCTACGATCCGACCAACGTCTGCGCCCCGTCGCTTGGCGACCAGAACAGAGATTGATTTATTAACAGTTTGCATAATTACAGTACATTTAAAGTACAACTCAATACAACAACTGTTAACTGTGAGTGGATGACACCATAAAGCATTACACTGGTTTACAATAGGGCCCACCATTTACAAATTCATCAAAACAATTAGAGACGTACGAATATACACAACTATATAGTCAAAACAGGAAATCATCACTTATCATATCTGATAGTGTCGTTTTGCGACACTGTTGGCAGGCGACGGTTTGCAGTTACACGTCGCTTACCGACCGGAATTATATTAAAGCCGACAACGCGTCGTGTTAGATCGGTTCGGCGAGCGACATGTAACCCTTAACGGTTGTTACATGATGTCGCTTGTCGACCAGAACAGATATTAAAGCTGATAACGCGTCGTGTTAGATAGTTTCGGCGAGCGACATGCAACGGTTACATGTCGATATCTTTCTGGTCGACAAGCGACATGTAACCGTTACAGCGCTCGCCAAAACTATCTAACACGACGCGTTATCGGCTTTAATATCTGTTCTGGTCGACAAGCGCGACATCATGTAACAACCGTTAAGGGTTACACGTCTCTTGTCGACTAGAAAGATATCGGTCTGCGACACGATCGAGGAGCGGCAACAGTGAGGTACATTCTGCTGACATTGATTTAACCGGGGTTAACCAAGCATAATGCTGCTTAACGACACGGAAAAACTGGGCAACGTTTAGTTTACTCACCGTACTGCGGAAATTCTCCGAGGACACAACAAAAACGGGATGAAAAACAGCGTTTTCCATGGTAATTGTAGTCTCACTCTCAACAGTTGAAACTTAAACAAAAAACAACAACTAACTAACAAAGGTAACACTAGCAAACAGAGTGATGCTGATAATCCGTTAATGTATGCACCGCTGCAAAAGTAACACTAGCAAACCGAGTGATGCTGATAACCGTTAATGTATGCACCGCTGCGGCGGTGAGTCAGATGCTCGCTGTTGAAAACTAACACTGACTGAAGAGAAGTTCTGCAGCTTCTGTATTTAAACGTTCACGCGCGCCTCCTCTGATTGGCCAACCTGCCGCGGAAGGCACGCCGCTCATTGGTTGAGGCGCGCCTCCTCTGATTGGCCAACCTGCCGCGGAAGGCACGCCGCTCATTGGTTGAAGGGTGGAAAGCCTGGTGACGCGAAGACTCTGGACAAAATATCATGACAGCAGGTTTGGAGATCTGTTCGGAATTGATTACATGAAACAGTCACAGTATTTCACCGAATTCACTCATCGAAGCTTTAACCAACTGCATCCAATCCACCCCTTCTGGAAGTAAACTAGTTAAAACTACTGTAGCTAGCCCGCCCTTGTTGATCCTGCATTGTTGTTTCGGTTCGGTTGTATTCAAACCAAGACGAGTTCTGAGTTCCAGAAACTTATAACATAGCTCGCTAGCAAAGTTCTTGCCATGATGACACCGTGACCGAGTCTCTATGCACCGAG
Source organism: Electrona antarctica (assembly GCF_951216825.1). Taxonomy (NCBI): domain Eukaryota; kingdom Metazoa; phylum Chordata; class Actinopteri; order Myctophiformes; family Myctophidae; genus Electrona; species Electrona antarctica. The sequence continues at coordinate 28,503,508 of NC_136798.1, forward strand.
CAAGCAAAGCCCGTCTTGCTCCTCCTATGACAGTACCACGGTCCACAGTCTCACTACATTGGTACCCTGGGGCCTGGGCCTTGTAACTGTCCCCGCCTTTGTTCAGGTTCGAACTGTAACTCCGAATTGTCCTAAATATTGAGATATACTCTATACAGTATAACTCTTAGGCTACCGGGTCCGTTACATGCCATGATGATTAGGCTATCATGTAACTCCAAAATACTGAGATATCTCATATCTAGGGACATATGATTCAAATGGCCCCAATGGCGAGAATTTATTATTTACAATGCAATACAATGCACGGTGAAACAGGCTTCAAAAGCACTCATGCGTTTGCAGGTCACATCACTTGATTTAACATGAGTAGCCTAATTTGGAACATAATATACAAGACAATTATTTATTTATTATTAAATCTCATTAAACTCAACTCAATTATAATCAAGTACATATGAAGAAACTATAGTATCACATGATATAATCAGTAAGTATGTAATTACATGTATTTATTTTGTATGGTCTTAAACCAGATTCATCTGTTAATGATAAATAATATTCTGTTTATTTTCCAGGTTGATTTCCAGGACGGTGTGCTACATCCTCCAGCCCTACAAGACCCACAGTGGCATCATGTAACAGCCAGTGTTGCAGCCCTTGGTTGTTCAGCCGCAGAGACCACTATAAAGTGCAGGGGTACTTTTTAGCCTGTCAGTGACTCATCTTTTGCAGAGGTACGTAAGTGTTGACCTTTGACTAAGGCGTCCGTTGACACAAGGGTTGCACGTACACCTGCCTCTGGCAGGTGAATACAAATGTTGGGCAGGTGGAGTTTGCTTTCAGTTTGCTTGACTGGGCAAGTGCTCCTTTGAGAGGGGACGCAGCCGTCTATAAACACAACACGAGATATGTCTAAACAGTAACACCTGTCTGTCTTCTGGTCTGTAGAATGTAAAATATGAGCACTGTTTACCTATAATGTGAAAAAAATCTGACGGGTAACAAGACAACTCACCCTTTTTCCACCTCCAAGTGAGTTGTCCGGACATCTCACCCCGAAAGTCCGGACAACTCACCAGACATCTCACCCCGGTGAGATGTCTTCAATTTCGGGGGTGAGCTGTCTTCACTTTCAGGGTGAGTTGTCTCGGGGTGAGAGTTGAGTGTTTGGCTGTTTGTGCAAAGAGTGTCTGAGCTCCTTTTTTTTAATAGTTGACTGAATATGTACCCTTTGAGCTCTTTTATATACTTTACTGAATATTTCACAAGAATATAACACAAGAGTCAAATGTGTTGGCAACTTGGCCATAGATATGTTAATATTACCTGGACCTCTCTTAATTTGTTTACTTAAGATGGCTGTCTTGGCTGAGTGGTTATATAAGGTAACTTGTCATTTCTCACATGCTAATGTATAACTATTAACTATGATGAAAGCAGTAACCATCATCATCGTTGGTGGGGGGGTGGGGGGGGGGGCAATATTGCTTTGCTATTCAGATGTAATTCAGTCAGTAAGTAGGCCTATTAGAACTGATTGATTGATCATACATGTTATTTGTTATTTATGTTGAGATCCCTCCACCCCCCCCCCCCCCCCTCCACCCCCATCAATGCTGCATAGAGAGAGAGACGCTCTATTCCTTACTTACAACATGATGATGCTAATGTGATCATATCTATATATATTTATTAGTAGGCTTGTTTAGCAGGTACTAGGTTATAGGAGTGCCTATTATGTTGCCTGGTTCTGGTTGTTGCTTCTGTCCCCTGCAGGTGATAAGCGTTGTGTCCAGCGTGTGGCCGTCCCTCCAGCCGACTGCTTATGTGTTTCATGTCAGGTTTAGTTGTAGTTCCATTTGTCTGTCTGTTAGAGTGTTTGTTGATCCATCCAGTCATGTAAGTCATACTACACATTTTGGGCTCACAGAGCCATTCTGTCTATCAGTTTGTGATGCACTTAAGCCACTTTGTTATTTATTGTTGAACTGAGTATTAAAGCAGATACTCTTTATGAGCCGTGTTGTTCTTTCATACATGTTACGGGCAGTAAAACCCCTAGACTTGAACAGTTCGTAACAAGGTCTACATAATTATATTCTTAATTACAAAATTCTGTAAATAGTTAGAAACAAACCAAACCCTTTATTATAGAATATAGGCATTCATGTAAATAAATGTATCCTGTCCTTTGATTTCAACTGTGTCTTTGGTTTTTATTAAACCATTTAATCTAACTTTGTGGAGGCTGACATAATATTGATATTGTTTAATATCAATATTAACTTCTAATAACATCTAAACAGGCATTTTTATTATTTTAGATTTGACACATTTGGCACCCAAATACAAACACATAATATGAGCAAATTACCTGAATGGGGGGAAAGACACTAGACAGATGCACAGGAAGGCAAGACACACTTTTCTACAGTTTAGTCTACTATCATCACAACTAAGATGCTGTCCCTCAGGTTCCAGTGGAAATTGAAGCTGTTTGCAGAGCAATATGAGAAAATATTCCATGTCCTGGAACAGGGCTCAAAAGTCTTGTGTTATACAGTATACTACAGTCTACATTTTATAATCACATACATTAGATAGCAAACCTCCCAAGGTTGTTGAGCGATTTATCAGCGACAATTAGTGTTTCTTTAGTTTGGAGGCTGTTCGTTCAAAACCAGTTTTCTGATATGACTGAACCTTACTTTCCTTATCCATGTTTGGCTTAGGTGAGTTTGATGACATTGATGTGCTGTTAAAGCTCAATTACACTTGGGTGGAGTGTGGGTTGTGTAGTCTGTATTGACTTGTGCTTTTCGTTTCTTTCTTTTTTTTGATTTTTCAAAAATAGCAGACCTACAAGCTCGTAGCGCGCCACTCGGTGGCGCGCTATGAGCTTGTAGATCTGCTATTTTTCAATAGCCAAAGCATAACATAATGCTAACACCAAAAGGGGTTCCCGCCCAAAATGGATTAAGGCAACCGGCCGGTTCCACGCGCTGCACAAGTTGCCCTTTTTTAACTTGAGCACCTGCCCCTCTAAATGTCTGTGCACGCCACTGCTAGTCCTTCCATGCGCCAGATTGATGCAATCCTCCCGCATACTCAGTCCCGGCAGAGTAGTTCAGGAGGAACGGATTGTGTGGCCCTGGTTTTTCCCTAATGGGACTGATCGAGGGTAGCTACTGGGACATAAGTCGGGACTTGATCACCCCGGCTGGGTCACCTGAGTGAGGGAGCGAGACTCGAAACCCCGATGACCATGGAATAGATCACCGAGGATACTTCCCAGGTGCATCCATGCGATGTATTTTTGTTTTAATTATTACCATAATTTTAAAGTAATATTTATTATATTACATTTACATATTACTGTCTGAGCAAGACTCATATTACATATTACTTTTTTTAAATGCTCAAATTGAACAATTAAATATTTTCTATTATATATTGGAAACAGATGTGCACTGTGCAGGCAGATTAATTAATTATAAGATACAGATATAGATTTATTTTAATTGTTAATTAACTCATATTTTTGTAGGTGTTTTCATATGACACACAATAGACCTATAGTACCTTCTGGTCAGGCCACTACTGGGCCTCACCCCCCGAACCCACCTCACCCCTGCCCACTTTGACAGGCTGGAATGGCTTAGGGTTGACGACGACGACGACAGCATCTTGCAATGGGTCTGGTCCACAAGATTCGATACACCACCAAGATACCCATGTACCCGTCTAAATACTTCCTTAATGTCAATGAAGTCCACACCCACAACACCAGAGGGAGTTCAACAAACCATGTGCAACCCAGATTCGGCACAAACAAGGGACTAAATTAATTTCGCTCCTATGCCACAAAAATGTGGAACGCCCTAACAAATGTGAATCCCTTGACTCCTTCAAAACCGCTCCCAAAGGGCACCTACGGACGTCTGCAATTCGAAACTGGCCCCCGTAAAATCCACCCCTTTTCCCCTCACTGTACCTGTTCTTTCCCCCTTTTTTACATGTATCCTTTATGATGATTTCCTGTTTTTGGCTATATAGAAGTGTATATTTGTACGTCTCGAAATGTTATGATGAATTGAAAACAGTGGACCCTCTTGTAAACTAGTGTAATGCTTTGGTGTCGTCCACTCAGTTTTTGTATTGAGTTGTGCTTGAAATGTACTGTAATTCTGCAAACTGTTAATAAATAAATACTTCAATCAATTCTATAATGTAGCCTATAATGACGACAAGACACAACCTCTTTCAATGCCTTTTATTAAAGTCCACGGAACAGGGACTGCCTGAGCAGCATAGTATAATATAAATGAAAGTGCTGTTTACGGTGCTTTCTTCAATATGCCTCTAGAGGTAAAGGACCATTTCGGTCATGTGGAAAATACAAAGACCAAGACTTAGCGTATTTGGCAAATACGCTAAGTCTTGGTCTTTGTATTTGTAAGACCTCGGCTAATGAACAATTTCAAACACATCGTCATAAACACAAAAAAGCAGGTTCATATACAAGAACAAGGCATTGCCATTTCTTCCAACAATGAAAATAAAAGTTAGCCTACTGGCTTCATGGGTGGATGGATTTGTTTTTGCGTCCGGATACCCCGTCCAGGACAGGCTTCAGACGCGCCTCCTCATGAGACTTGGCTCAGATCTGAATGCATTTGATTTGGTGTTAGGAACCCGTTGCGACTGCATGCCCTTGCTGACGTCGACGGGGCGGTCAACCCCAGGCAGGGCTCGAACCCACAACCTTCCACATGAAAGGCATATGCTCTAACCACTACACTAAGTCAGCACCCTGCCTACTGGCTTCATCAGCCAAACATTTTTCAACAATTAAACAAAAAGTCTACCTATAATATGCTTTGTGGATGGATGAAGTTTGGTCAGTAATGCGGAAAGTTTTGTCAGTAATGCGGAAAGTAATGCAGTAATGCAGAATGATTTTTATAATATATTATAAGTAGTATACATTATATTACACGTTTCAGTAATATTACCTATATTGTGTTACATATGCGCATTGCCCAACACTCAACCTATTGTATGACCTTAAATTGCTACTACTACTACTACTAGGCCTATACTTACTTAAAGTCAAGGTGAACCCAAATGCAGACTCAAACACAGAGACAAGGTATAAGTTATAAAATATATGTTTATTTACCAGTCCAGTGAGCAACAAAAAAGGCAAAAGTAGGCAAAAAGGTCAAACAAGAAGTACGAGCCAAAACTTGAGGCATGGGCTAGCAGAGCAGGTGAGGCGAAGTCCAGGGAATCACGCAGGTTCTGGGTTCAAGAAAAGCACAAACACATTACTCAATGATCTGACAAGAACTGAAGCGCAGAGCAGAGTTTATACTCCCACCAGATTGCTGAAGCGCTGCAGCTGGTGAGGATCCGCACCCCTGTCTCCACGCAATCACACACAGACAGGGAGATTAGGAAAGGTACTGTACATATGCCACTGGCATGTGAGCTAATGTAACAACTTGTTTTCTCATAATCCAGACTACAAGCACTTCAATTATGATTTTGGTTGTTACTAAGCTTTCAAAAGTTAAGAGATACAAGAATTCGATCTATAGGAGCCTGTATTAGAGGTTAATCTTAGTGTTAGGAACTGACCCTGGTCTGTATTTTGGTATAATTTTAGAGTTAGGGGCCAGTATTATAGGTTACATAATCCGTAACCTAATACTGGCCCCTAACTCTAAAACTATATACAGATTAATGTTAAGAACTGTAGGCCTATAATTTTAGTTTGGGTCTGTAGCTTGGTTAGTTTATATGCCGTTTTCCATTTAAAAAGCCATTGGAGTAACAATAGGAACTTGGATCAAAGCAGGACTCATTGCACACTCAAAAACAGAGGACCAGAACTCTGCACCACAGAACTTTCACAAACATTGCATGTAGCCTATTTAAGAATGTTCATTTTCAAAACATGCTTTAATGGAAGGCATGGAAATCAAACACAGAACCACTGCATTCAGAAATGGGGGCTACACCACCGCAGCAATATTGTTAAGCGTTGTATTTTGGACCCAAAAGCAGAACTTTAAAACCAGATAGAAAATTCAATCAGGCTTTAATTTAGCCCAAATCCCCAAACTGAGGCAATTCAGACTGGCAGGTCGGCATACAGGCATGGATTGCCACCGGGTGTAAACTGAGGCACAAGGAGTTAGAAAAAGATGCTTGAAACAAGCAAAATAAAACTGAAATGCAGTGTGTATACCCATATTTGTCAACTGAACAAACTGAACTGGCAAAGGCTGGAGTGAAGAACCAGTTATTTTAACTGCTGGGCTTGATGAGGTTGGACAAAGAAACAGATTATACGTTAGTACCCTGACCCTCCACATGAGGGAATTGAAACGCCAACACAGTAACACACTAGGGCAAGGGAAAACAGCCAACGTATAACAAATGTCTCTACTGTCATGTGTTCTTCTGGATGTGCTCACACACCTTATTATCTCAGGTACTAGATGTGTAAATATGTATTTTGTGGTTGTACCGTTGTGGAAAAAGCTTGTAAATATCTAAGACACACAGAAAGAAAACCATTTACCTGTACTTTTTTGTAAAAAAGCGCTTAACTTTCGTTCTTTTCCTGCCTTGATCTCCACCCCCTTCTTTCCTTTCTTTGTTTTTCTTGATAAAATGACATAATGGGAACTACACACAAAAACTATTTTTTTTACCTGAATCTGAATCTGATTCTGGATGCTATTGCCTTCAATTCATGCTCGTGAGTTATTAAAAGGAACTCGGCCTACCAGTATATTACACAACAAATCAGTATAACCTACTTATCACTACACACTCCTGAAGCACGGAAAGCTGGTAACATGGTAACTCTGTCATTTCTCGACCGTGTTCCCGCGTTCCTGAGGTTCTGGATGTTTCATAGTTGCACCACTCAGTTCACACAGGTGTGATTTTATGGTTATTACCAGAGACAGAGAGAGGGAGAGAGACACAGTTTGAAGATCCTGCATCAGACATGTGTGAGTCACTGTGCCTCCTGGTGGAGATCTACGCACATTTCGAGTTCTGCTTGTCTTGTTTTAAATAATGAATGGACATTTGTTTGCTTATAACTCACAGCATGACAACGTGATATGCATGATATGTTTCTTTATTTCATAAACAGAAATGGTGTCTAGACAAAAATGTCATTTATATAACACTAGCAATTGAAATGAATGAAAATGGGGTTTGCACAATACCATATTTACAATGGTTATTAAGTCATTTTTAATCCATTAGGGTCATGTAGCATTTTAAAAATTATAAAGGTAAGAACTCTTAGTAGAGAATAAGCAAATAACAGCTATTTCAAAAATTGACAATATTAACACAAAACAGTCATCTAGAAAAATGAGAGAAAAAACAACTTTTGACTACAAGCTTAAGAGCTATTACATTAAAAATGATGCACCAAAAATGTACTAATACAATAATCCATAGAATCTGTGTAAAAAGCATGTAGAAAAAACACCTGATGCAGTTTGCTGATACAGTCATTGACCAGTTATGAGAGGTATGAAGGAATTCACAGGTAGATAAGTGTGAGACAGTCCGCACTGGTGACTCAGGGATGATGGGGGGGGGGGGGGGGGGGTTCCGGGACCCCTGCATACACTCACTTCACTTGAATGTGATCTATGGCCTCTGCAAGTTCTAAGGCAAATATCGGAGGTGCACTTGTATTCATGAAAAGCCTAATTTATGCTCTGACGCACAACTGTGTCGCGGGTCAAAAATAGACAGACCTACAAGCCCACTACGAAGTGTTGTGGGCTTGTAAGTTGGCTGTTTTCTACGCACAACGCCGCTATGCGATGGAGTATGAATCAGGCTTTGATGCTGAGACATCCCAAACATTAGGATGAAAAGACAAAGTTGAGGAAACTCATCTGTTCGTCTCCTTACAAAAAAACAAAACCCAAACAGCAATATTCAGTCCAATTGAACCTAAGCAATTTTACATGGCAAAACTGATCAAACATGACATGACACCTTTTTGTAAACTTTTCTTATTTTTTTCAAATTCATATTCTTTTAACGCAATGATCTCATCCTGTGTGTAGGCCTATTCAACCAGTATCATTATAAAGTAGAGCAATATGTGAGAAAGGCAAGTTTATATGTTCATGTTCGTTTTGGAACAACCTTTGGAGTTGAAGAACCAGTGTCTGTTTTAGAGAAGCAGCAACAAAAATAAAAGGATAACAGTCAAACTTAACAGGACAAATAACACAGCAAAAAAAAGAAAGTTAAGAGCATTCAAATTCACATACGGTACATGTAGTCAGAAAAAGTAATTCCCTCAAACCACTCTGTTGTGAGCGCCATAGCTAGAGATCCAATGCATGTCCCATGCACGTTTGGCTTGAACAAAATAATGCAACCTGGGGATTCTTTGTCAGTCAAAATAATCAAATTAAATGACTTTGAGGTATTTGGAAATGCTTTGAATTGTATCATGCTATTATATTAGCTTAATAATTCTACCAAATCATCATCTGTAGGCTATGACCATTTCTCAGACTCTCAAACAAAGCAAGTCCATACAAAAATATCTAGAGGTCAAATTAACTGGCAACGAACCAGCAACATCTTTCTTTGAGTAAATTATGCAAAGAATTACTGTCAAAACACTTGGCAAACCTGAGACGTTATACAAGTGCAGAAGTTATAGTCATATTATGGTGTAAACCAGACTTTTTGAGGCGCAATAGAGGTGATAACACACAAACTCATCTGTCCACCAATGCTCATGATGATGATGACTGTCAATGTCATGGACTGGTGGCCTGTCACAGAAGGTGTGGAGGCTGATTAGCAGTGGTTTTATGATAAACAGGCCACCACATCAAACAAGTGACGACAAAAGAAAACAAATTGCACTACCATCTCTGTTTCCTTTTCTTTCCCGCTTTCAGGGCGGTAGAGGGGGATTGATGACAATGTTCAATTTTATTGTCACTCCTCTAACATGGTGGCGTGTCTCTTAAGTCTGGTGACGTGAGGTTGTGTCTCTTGTAACCACTGATAACCTCTCTCCAAACACTGCATTCATTACACAGGGTTTCAATACAACCAAATACTACACCAGGCGAGTCCATTAGTTAGCACTCCTTCACCCAAAGAGAGGATGTAATTAGTACAGTCATCTGGGGCACAGGTTTAAAACCTAAGCATTGTAATGGCATTTCAAACAAATGATCTATAATGGAGGACATTATGAAAATTACATTTCCCTGACTATTATGTAGACAAAGATATATTCAATAGACTAAACCTCTGAGTCTGTGTTTTTCCAATAGAACATCAGCCTTTCCAAATTATGTTCCCCATAATTGGTTCTCAAAGTGGGATCCTCCTTGAAGGGGTCCCAAATGGACAATTACAGGTCTGTAACTCTGAGAGCGTTCCATTTGTACGCTCTAAGTGTTATGGGGTCCTTGATTATTATTATTATTTCTTTATTTTTAGAACCAATGCCATAAACAAGAATGTTTGTTTTCCACTAGACTGAATTGGATACTGTTTGCAGGAATGCAACTCTGTAACATAGATCGTTTCTATTTAGCTTACTGGTTTGAAGAACCTGATAGTATTTTAGAATGTTGAATACTGTTCCATTTCAGTAATAAAGCACAAAAGAAAGAACGGAGCATTATAGTAGATAAAGGGCCTCACTAAGGCTGAATTTATACTTTGTTGACTGACAATTCTCTCTAGCATTGTATGACAAAAAATTTGAAAATAAAACTTTTTCAGCTGAGAATATGTCTGAAAGTTTGTCATACTATCGGGCAATGAAGTATAAATCAGCCTTTACACAAGGAAATTACATCAGGATCACAACTGTACTCAGACCATGTCTTGATAAAGATGCCAAAAGAAGGTATACAGAATGTGTATGTTTTTCAGTTTTATACTAATATTTGTGCGTACGAGTGTCTTATGTGTTTGTGTATGTGGTTGAGACCAGCTGAGATTCTAGTACTTTGAGAACCATCATTAATACACTTAAGTACATGTGAGATCATAGTTTGGGCTAGGTATAGAAATGTACAACTATGGGAATAGGGGAGGAGAAAATTGGTTTTCTGTCATTTCACAACTCGAGAATTTGTTTCAAAACTACAGGTTTAGTTGGTCAAGTGTATGCATATTCAAAGATTTGACTAGTAAGTGACTCAAAATACAGGTTTGCCATATCATAGTCTTTACAGCTATGAAATATCCGTCAAACTGGTGTTACGTTGCCATATAGTACTGTACTGTCATCCTTCTATCTATAGCTTAGTTACACCATTTTAAAGTGAAATGGGAAAAAATATTATATCCAAAGCATTCGGGCAGTGTTTCTACAGGGGGTGCCATACTCCCATCAAGGTTTGGGGTTATATAAAGAGCTATAGATAAAGCTTTTTCTATCAATGTAATTAACTTTTCATCATACATTGGCTCTCTTTCAAATATGCTATAATTTGAAGCACATCTTTGTTGAGGGCAAGATAAAGATAATTTGATTGATTTGTTTTCCACTTAGGAAATGCAAACTATTTTCTTTTAATGGTTGACAGTTCCAGAGAGAGAACTTGCAAGAACTTGCGAGGCAAACATAAGCTAGATAAACAAACTAGGCTTAGAGCTATTAGGCAGCATGCATGCACATCACAAAATAAGATGTCTCAACAAATGTACAATTAGGGCAAGACGCATTACTATCTTATGATTATTATCCAATCATCTTGACAACACATACATTGCTTGCACGTCAACTGAATTCGGAATTAGCTTATTTGAATCCTAAAAAATATGAATATAAGCTGTGAACACTCTCATACAAAAAACAGTAGCTTCTTTTCTTTTTTTGGGGGGGGGGGGGGGGGGGGACCTGTTCTATGCTTTTCGAAATCTTGTTTCTTAAAGAAACTTTCTTCACAGAGATATTACATTTTATAGCTTTATAATAATCACATTGGTGTTTCAATATTTCCTTTTTTCAAGTGCCAATTTAAGTGCTCCGGTCTCAGACTTTTTAAGGGATCTGAAACGTCAAATGACCCTCTATGAAGTGCTATCTGGTTCTGGGTGCCTGGGGCAGGAGACAAAAGTGCCTGAACTGAACTGGGCTCAAATCGTATTCTGGGCTCAATAATATATCATATATATTTTTTCTTCCCTCAGTCTTTCCTGATGAAACATCTAAAGACATTGAACGGTAACACTGGAGAAATTCCATGAGAGTGTACACATATAGCATCTTTAAAATACTGATAAGAAATAAGATTTTCTTCTAAAACACAAGGTGGAACTCTTTTCACATTTAAAGAGGAGTCGAGGAGGATTTCAAAGGACGTGACCCATGCCACACTTTGAAACAGCCACGTCCTCGCTATGAATGTCAACTTTCTTTTTCTTTCTTTTTCTTTCTTTTTATACATGCATGGGGCTTCCGAAATCATTAGATCATTATGTTGAAGTAGGTGATGTGTTATATGTATGTGTGTGCATGTGTGACGTGTGTGTGTGTATGTGTCTGTGTGTGCGCACGTATGTGTGAGCTGATTTCCTGAGTAGAAGAACACCCACCATTATGGCAAATATTCCGTAGGCAGGACAGGAAACAGCAAAGTAGATAATGTTTTTTTTTCCTTTCTTTCTTTTCTTTTTCTTCTTTCCCTTAGCAAAAAGGTGCTTGATAGAACCCCGGGTGAAAAAGAAAAATACGTCTAAAGCCTCTACCTGTACAACATTACTTTTACGGTCATCATGCTCCATACTATATATACATTACACGTTCTGCCATGTAAGCACTTCAAAGTCACCTTCACAACGTCCAAAATACAATGGTATTGCTGATGCGTGGGAACGTAACGTTCAACTGACATTTTAACCACTTGAACCCTAGCGCCCCTATTCTGGGGGTGAAATAGACAATCTACAATTGAGCTTGTAGATCGGCTATTTCTAGCAAAGAGATTTGGTCTAGACGAGAAAAAAAGAAAAAGAAAAAAATAAGGAGTGGACCTACCATGGAGCCCTGGGGGACCCCGGTCAACTTATAGGGTTTAAGTGGTTAAAAAGAAGGAGGGGGGAAAAAAAGAAGCATTCTTTTTCTTTCCCCTTTTCGATTCAGTGCTGAGAGCAAGGCCAAGAGGAATGTTTCGGGAAACCGCCCTGTACAAAACGTCTGCTGTACACAAATACAAATGTGAGACGCTGAAAGAAAGACATTTTCTTCTCTTCTTATTATTATTTTTTTCTTTTTTGCATATGAACATTTTACAGTCTGACTGCATCGTAAAAAAAATCTCATGTACAGAAGAAGTTGTGTTCTCACGGTCCTTCCATGAATTGAACATTCAGAAGATTTTTTTTTGTTTGTTTGTTTGTTTGTGTGTATTTCTTATTCTTTTCCTGAGTTTGAATCGCGGTGACGAGTGGCCACTGAGAGATAATAAGGTAACCAGAGAGAGGAAAGAGTTGAGAGACTGGCTGTGTTCAGGATGTCAACCCAAATCCCAATTTTGGCCTATCCAGATTGGAATCAATTGGTTTTTTATCAAGTTTTTGTTTATCATTTATTCCTCTGTGAAGAGGAATCAAATCTGATTTCTAATGATGTGTCTTGGTCTGGACGCTTGGACACTGCAGCCTGATTTATATTTATATTCATTCACCAATCTACTGAATACCCTAGTCCGATCAGATCACATGCAAATAACAGTGTGGACGGTCGGCCCTAAAGAACATATTTGATATAGAAATCGGATTTGTCTGCAGTCTGAACAAAGCCAGAGAGAGAAAGGTAGAGGTAGAAAGAAGATTGAGACAGAGTGGGAGATAGAGAGAAAACAAGAGGCGGTAAAAGAGAAAAAGGCAGAGAACGGAGAATCTTATGTTGCATTCAACAAGGGCAGATGCAAAAGACAGAAAGATGCAAAGCTACACAGTGTATTTGTAGCTGTTGTAGCTTTTGCAGCAGCTACAAATGTCGGATGCATCTTAGTATCTTCAAGTCGCTGGCATCCATTGACAATGAATGGTAGACTGTAGCTTTGCATCTGCCCGTGTGAACGCAGCATTACACCACAGGTAGTCGGAGAGAGAGAGAGAGAGGGGGAGAGAGAGAGAGAGAGGAGAGGAAGTGAGCTGCTGTCTGTTAGGTCCGTTGAGGTGCGACTTGGAGATGCAAGCCATGTTCCATCCCTGTGTCACTGAGAGACGACTGTCTGTTTAAAGTCCAACTCGTACTTCGTGGCACAATGGCGTCGTGCGGCTGAAATTGCTGAGCTACAAGCTCACGACGACAATGTTGTGAACTTGTAACTCGGTTGTTTCCACCGTGCACCACCGTCGCCGTGCCACGGAGCTTAAATTAGGCTTTATTTTTTTACACGATGAGGAGCGGTGGTGAGACCACCACGGAGGTCTGCTGCCGAGGGTGAGGAGAAGAATACATAGCACCATTGTAAGGGTTCGGTGAGGAGAAGATCCCACTCTGTCGATGAAGACGAGTGAGAATATATACCCGGAGAACAGTATTGCTGCTGTTAAGACAACTTTAGTGTCGACCTTTAAAAAACAAATACAAATTTAAAACAGCACAAAAAGACATAAATACAAAAACAAAGCATTTTTTTGTTTTCTTTTTCTTTTTCTCAATGAACACTGGCGGAGGCTGACCGTGTCGACATTACGACCCGCCCCCACCCCTCCCCCCGAGACACGGGGGTGTTGTCAGAAGAGTAAAACACAAATTAAATAATAAAGAAATTACATAGAAAAACAAATTAAAAATGTCAATAACAACGACAACAACAACAACAACCAACATCCAACAACAACAACACCAACACAGAGAAAAACCACCGTTACTTCACGCAGTCCTTCCTTGGCTGCTCGTCCGTCGTGCACTTGTCAGTCATTTCCTGGCAAAAATCTACCGTCACCGTCTGGCTGCCGGCCTTCTCCAGCCCCGCGGACTCCATGTACGACAGGCCGGCCGACGACTCCCGCCGCCCGTCCATCATTTCCCTGACCCCGGCGCCGTCCGCCGGCCCCCCGTTCCTCACCGCCGTCGCCTGGTCGGGCTCGCCTTCTGAGGGGCCCGAGGGCGACCTGAGGAATCCGGGCGGCTCCGGCGTGGCGGAGCCCGAGCGCGCGGTGCCGCCGGTGAGGTCGATGCTGGTGGCGGCCGGGTCGACGGCGTTGTTGGCGGGGTTGAGGACGTTGTTGTTGTTGCTGGCGGAGGCGGTGGAGTTGGGCCTCAGCACAGGGCAGTAGTGGTGCAGGGACTGGACCTGCTCGGGGCTGAGCTGCACGTCACGGCACACCTCCTGCGACAGGCAGGAGAAGTTCTCCCACAGCTCGCCCATGCACGCCTTGAGCTGGTTCCTCTCCGTCAGCAGCTTGTCCTTCTCGTTGACCTGCGCATGGGTCACACAGGACAGTAGTCAGACACCTTCCATTCTTTTCTTCTTACTACATGTGTTCTTCTAGTGATTATTCTTTCGATAAATCAAATAATATAATAATATAAAGTGTGGGGTTTCTTTTGTTTGTTTTTTGTATGTCAATGAATCGATGGAAAGAAATACCAATAGATTTCGACTATCAATTAGTTTGACGAACCATTTAAGCCCTATTTTATTTGTCGTCATACAATGCAAAAAATACAGAAAATAGCAGATCTACATCCTCACAACACGTTGCGATGTCACACCGTCACACACGTTTGTAGATCTGGTATCTATGGTCTTTTTTATAAATAAATAAATAAATAAATATTCACCCAAACTGATTATTTAACTTAAATTATGTATTTCTTATCGTCTACTCTATTCAAACGACTAGATTGAGTTGCACCCGTAGTCTGTATAGAGAGACAGGGAACTGTAGAACTGGACATCATTGCTTCTTTTGCCATACAATGTTATGACGCAAAGTTCTACAGGATGTTATGACCTATATCGCCTCTTCGACTTTGACTTCTTCTACTATTAATGTTCAAAGGATGCCAATACTTTAGTACTTTTATACTCAAGTACATTTTGAATTGCGGACTTTTACTTGCGACAGAGTATTTCTACACTGACTGCAGTATTGACACTTGTACTCAAGTAAAGACACGGGGTACTTTTCCTTCTTGTACTCAAGTAAAGACATGGAGTACTTTTCCTTCTTGTACTCAAGTAAAGACATGGAGTACTTTTCCTTCTTGTACTCAAGTAAAGACATGGAGTACTTTTCCTTCTTGTACTCAAGTAAAGACATGGAGTACTTTTCCTTCTTGTACTCAAGTAAAGACATGGAGTACTTTTCCTTCTTGTACTCAAGTAAAGACATGGAGTACTTTTCCCATGCAGCCAATATAAACCTCCTCTCACCAGTTTCCGTATCTCCACCTCCAGGTTCATGATGCAGTCGAGCTTCCTCTTGCGGCAGCGCTGCGCCGCGATGCGGTTCTTACTCCGCCGCCTCACGTCGTGGATGAACTCCAGCTGCTCTGAGGTCAGTTTGTGCATTTTTACCATCATCTGGAAGTCGTTCCGTGGAAGATTCGTGATTTGATCTACAGGGAAAGGGAGCTTCACCTGAACAAAAAAGGAGAGAGAGAGAGAGAGAGGGATAGAGAGAGAGAGAGAGAGAGAGAGAGAGAGAGAGAGAGAGAGAGAGAGAGAGAGAGATTGCAGGTCAATTTTATTTTATTTTATTGAGGGAACTTTATTTATTACTAGGGCTGCATGATATGGACACAATCTAACATCACAATTATTTCTTTTACGAAACACTTAATTATCAATATTGTGACGATACTACCTTATTGTAATGATAATATCCATTTTCAATATCAAAAGAATAAAGCTAAAATAGCCTACAAACGTAGATAGGCTATTTTAGCTAAAAAAATAAATCTCTCTTGAACATTTTTGGAAGAGTTTAACACAATGGTTTACACATTTAAAACCAGGAACTCTTATGCCATATCACAATATCATTATATCCAAAACCCAGCTGATCTAGTCTCATATGACATATGGTTATCGATATACAGGTATAGTGCCCAGATCGATTTACTACCATTTACCATCTATACCACTACCATTGTACTAACATTGTCTGTACTGTTGACACTTGTATCATGGTCTTAATTTTGTCAAGACAATTCCGACATTTCACCACAAGATGGCAGGAAAACATCACCAGAGAGAAAGAGCTTGTAGTAACACATGCAGAACTGGTGAGCTGTCAGCTTTCCTCTCAACCTCATATTTAACATGTGGCCCGTTCTCAAGCTCGGGGGGAGGGGGTGGGGGGGTAGAAAAAGGTGATCGGATAAAAGAGACCTCCTTCCTCTCCCATCTGTCCCCTCCAGTCTGGCGAGGTGCCAATATGACAGATTTCTTTTGAAGGGGGGCGGGTGACTTCTCAGCCTCATCCAAGCCCATGTCAGGTGATCTCTAAATGCATGACTATCTCCAATGGCAACTACAGTACCAGCAGTGTTGCTTTTGGGGGGGAGGTGTGGGATGCAGAACAAAAGACTTGTGGTTGTAAAAATGCAATGCAACAATGAATTTGGCTCTGGGAATTGTAGACAAAAAAGCAGAGGGAAAAAGAGACGATGATTTCCCCTAGATATAAAAACATCTAGAGTGTTTGTTATGCTGGGTTTCTTTTTTTTCTTTTCTTCTCCAGACCATTTCAGAGAGCAACAATAGCATGGTCTCTTTTCTGCGCCTCAGGTAATGGCAACCCTTCTCATAAGCACATCACAGGCAGATCCACCCATAGCAGTATCTGTGTGCACCAGGGAGCTGTCGACTCGCTTTAGGCGGGCTAGTGGAAAGAGAAACAGGATAGTAGCGAGAAGCGGATGCTTTAACAAAGAGTCAGAGGAGAGAGAGAGAGAAAGCGAGAGGCGAGAGAGAGCCAGAGAGAGAGAGAGATTGTGAGAGACAATATAACAATATAAACAATATAAACTTTATACTTCAATTAACAATTTAGCAGATGCTCTTCACCGAACAGTGTCTCAAGGGCAGTGTCTGCACTTGGCCTGGACGAATGTCTTTCTACTGAGACAAATTGGGATGCTACTTGCTAGGGTTTAAGTGGTTAAAGTTGGCTCAATGATCCATCAAAAAAAGGTTTCATACCCGTATGAGGAACATTCACTAAATTAATTGTTCTTTGTGGAACCATAGCCTCTCTCACTGCCTCTCTCTCTCTCTCTGCCTCTCTCTCTATCTCTCTCTCTCTCTCTCTCTCTGTCTCTCTCTCTATGCCTCTCTCTCTCTCTCTCTCTGCCTCTCTCTCTATCTCTCTCTCTCTCTCTCTGCCTCTCTCTCTCTCTCTCTCTCTCTCTCTCTCTCTCTCTCTCTCTCTTCTTTCTCTCTCTCTCTCTGTCTCTCTCTCTCTGGTTTCCCTTCACCATGGCTGCTGCTGCCTCTGGAGCTCGGGGAAGAACAAAGTCAAACGAAGGAGGAAGAGGGGGGTGGGGGGTGGACCCGTGTACCTGGCTGGCTGCTAAAGCAGGGGCCAGGTGGTCCCAGGGGAGACTCCCAGCATCCTCTGAATGCCTGTAGGGCTGATGAGGCCCTCGTTTAAAAAAAACACACCTGCAGTAGAGGACAATCGTGCACCGGAGCCACCGCACCCCCCCCATCTTCCCTCTCTCTCCCTTTCTCTCTCCCTTTCTCCCTCCCTATGGAAAGCCAGACGGCGCACACAGTGGCGGCGGTGACTGGAGGCGTCACCCCTGGTGCAAGCGCCGCACTCCAGGGAGATAAACCGAGGTGCCTACTCTGCTACTCATGACACCATCGAAATGACTCCCGCCGCCGAAAGAGAGAGAAAGCAAATCTAGATGTCAATCTATCCCGGGGAGAGGGAGAGACAACAGCTTGGGTTTCCTCATTAGAAGCGCTGGGCCTCTCTCTCTCTCTCTCTCTCTCTCTCTCTCACTCTCTCTCTCTCTCTCCCCCTCTCCCTTTCTCTATATCTCGGCCCAGGAGCCCTATTTCTCATCTCGACTTGACATCTGCATGCAGACACATGAATAAATAATGGACAGAGCTTTCAAGGCCACGAGCGGGCTCTCTCTCCTCTCTCTCTCTCTGTCTCTCTCTCAGTCTCACTAGCACAATCAGCATCATAACTACTCCAGCATCAAAGGGAGCCACGCGCGCGCGGGAGGGAGGGGAGCCATAAAACACTATCACACTAAAGCTGCCAGGTCCGTCTCGGGCGGAGGGATAAGATGACTCTGTTGGCGATTAAATCACGGGGCTGAGGGCTGATGTAACCGGGCGGCGATGATGGGAAGAGTGCTGGGGACTCAGGGCAGGTGGGCAAAGTGGCAGGTGCCACTTCTCTGCAGCAACTACTGTGCAGTGTGTGTGTGTGTGTGTCTGTGTGTGTCTGTGTGTGTGTGTGTGTGTGTCTGTGTGTGTGTGTGTGTGTGTGTGTGTGTGTGTGTGTGTGTGTGTGTGTGTGTGTGTGTGTGTGTGTGTGTGTGTGTATGTGTGTGTCTGTGTGTGTGTGTGTGTGTGTGTGTGTGTGTGTGTGTGTGTGTGTGTGTGTGTGTGTGTGTGTGTGTGTGTGTGTGTGTGTGTGTGTGTGTGTGTGTGTGTGTCTGTGTGTGTGTGCGCACGGACAGGGGGATGGTGCGTCTATATTTAGTCACTCCACCAGGAGAACCAGTTTGGCATCAAGGGCTGAGATGACAGAGTACGCTTCACCACTGGTCATAAATTCACTCCCAACTGTTCCCGATTTTATGCCGCTGCCCTTTTTCCCCCAGCCATTCTCTTCATTTCTCGATCCCTCTTCCTCCCCTCCCTCCCTCCCTCACTTTCCCTTTCACTGGGTCATTATGCTGCAAATGGGGTCCGTAGTACAACAACAAAAAAAGAAAGAAAGAAAATAGGGCTTGTCTGTTACCAGGAGCTCTTCCTCATTTTATCTGGGTTTCTTTTTTTGTGAGCTTGCAGATATAGTTATTTTCACAACTTCTTAAAGGTTTTGTAACATTTCTGGAGTTTTTTTTAATCTTTTGAAATAATAATAAAAACGTTTAAAAGACAATTAATATTATTTGCATAGAAGGAAGCATGAGGTCAGTCCGCTGCCCCCCAAGGGTTGGCAGAGGAGGTGTAGCGCCCAGGATTATATTAGATAATTTATTGACACTGGGTGAAAAAAATGGGTTGCAAAATCGTGGGATCAAATTTTGTTAAAAAAAGACAATTATTGGCAATTCACACTGGCAAATACGATGTTGATCTTTTTGTATACCAGATCTCTCCACGACAGACCTGCGCACTGCACGCGCATTTCACCACAAGCTCACAGAGTGACGTGCCCTGAGCTTGTATATCTGTTATTCTTTTTTAATAGCCAAAAATCTAAAATGATGCAGATGCTTTCCCGTTTTGAATGGCTCAATGGAAACAAAATTGTCTTGTCAGTTGTTGAGCAAGAACACACACATCCAAACTCAGATTAGGGGGTCACGAGACATGGCCAAAGCATTTCCGGGGGTCCCCAGCCAAAAACGTTGAGAACCCCTGGAATAATGCTATCTTTAAAGGACCACTTTTCAACCTTCACATGTCACTGGTCGGGTGACATGTCACTGGACGGATTTCTGAACTGCCCACAGCCCTCCCATGAGACACAGACTGGTTTCTGAACTACACACAGCCCTCCCATGAGACACAGACTGGTTTCTGAACTCTCCACAGCCCTCCCATGAGACACAGACTGGTTTCTGAACTGCCCACAGCCCTCCCATGAGACACAGACTGGTTTCTGAACTACCCACAGCCCTCCCATGAGACACAGACTGGTTTCTGAACTGCCCACAGCCCTCCTTCAAAATACACTTGAGTAAAAGTACCAAAAATATTGGCATCAAAATGTACTTGAAGTGCCAAAAGTAGAAAGTGCTCACTATGCAGAATGTCTAATTTCTATTTTTCTAATATATAAAAATCTTTTGAAAATAGCAGACCTACAAGCTCACAATGCGTCGCGAGTTTGTAGATCGGCTATTTTCAAATGGCCGAAATGGCTGAAGTGTTTAATGTAATAATAATCAAAGTAACTAGCACCTAAAGGTTTCAAATAAATGTAGTGTAGTAAAAGTACAATATTTGCCCCTGAGATGTACTAGTGGAGTAGAAGTAAAAGTATTGGAAATTGGAAATACTCAAGTAAACTACAAATACCTCAAAATTGTACTTACGTACAGTACTTAAGTAAATCTACTTAGTTACTTTCCACCACTGCGTAGTGGGATGGGATGGCTGGATGGAGAACCGCATGCTGTGAACTAATATCACAAGGCTCTGTGTTGTCTCATTGGCAGCTGCTAACGTGCAGTCTTCTGAGTTGAACCAATCACAAGGCACTGTGTTGTCTCATTGGCAGCTGCTAACGTGCAGTCTTCTGAGTTGAACCAATCACAAGGCGCACTGTGTTGTCTCATTGGCAGCTGCTAACGTGCAGTCTTCTGAGTTGTGAGCTGCTCTGCCCTGCACTCAGGGCAGTCCACACAGGGCCCAGGGCTATGGGCCCTATGTCTTATCTCCAGCTATTAAATAAAATGCCTCACCCTGCATTCATCTGGGAGGAGATAGCATTGACTAGGAGCTCATTAGTATTAGTTTTTTTTAATAGGAAATACTCGTTAACTAAGGTGACATTCACACCAGAAAGCTTTGCTGCGATTAAAACGAATCCTGCTGCGCATTGTCAGAAAGTGCACTTCGTTTGGCAGGTGTGAAGGCTCATTCGAATCCTAATGCATATCAAAGAACCGCATTCTACTCCGAGCAAAAACGGGGGTTTCGCTTCGCTTCCAATCGCACTTGATTACGATTCGTTGCAGGTGTGAATGCAATCCGCAGTAAATAAAGGAAATGAAGCAAACGGGCGGGTGAGGAGCTGAACACAGTTGGAGACGGAGAAGGCATATTTTACGCAGCGCAAAGATGTCCCGTTACCGTGGATAGACGTGGTCGAATGAGGAGACTGAAGCCCTGATCGAAATTAGGAGAGTACATTAATCAATTGCTTAAGGAAACACATAAAAACACTGCAGTGTATTATAGCCTCCCATTCGCATCGAGTCTACCGAAGTATTAGGTGGGAATGTGACCTAAGGCTTCTACTGTACATTCACTCTGTGTGTGTATATACGGAAAAATTGTTTGTCAATCGTGAGGTTGTAGGACAGTCTCAGATTCACTGTATTTTCCAAAAGGTAGATTTCAGAACCAAATTCTATGAACAGTATATAGTCGTAGGCGACTCAAACTCATGCAAACAAAACCACAGCCTTAAAACGTCACAACCTAGATGGAGTGCTATACATGTACGTTATGAATTATAACTGATGCCAGATTTTTGGATCCCAATTTTGGAGAGTCCACTCCTAGCCCTCCGATTACTGCATGTCAATTTAATAAACCTACAGTTGATTAAAGATCAACTATTTTAGAAAACGTTGCCCAAAACGCCAGGTTGAAGGTGATAAAAAGAAATCGGGACACATCTGCTGCATAATTGCCAATACTGATATCGTCCCAAAAGTCAAATAATGGCCGATATGTCGCCCAAACCGATACATGGGTGTTTCTGTTGGGAATGATAAATATCTCCTGCTCATCCATGATGGTGGTTCGGGCCCAGAAAAGTTAATTATTAATATAGAAGCACTTTATCCATATTTTATACTTTGGCTATTGTGACGCACAGTGAGCATACACATTTGCTAAGTTGTGAACATGTGAACATTTCTTGAAAATGTTTGACAAATCATTTACAAAAAAAAACTTCTCTTCTGGGGATCCCTGTCACAAAATGTTTTCAGAAGGTGGTCCGGCGGCCAAAATACACGTCAATTTAGGGGGAGGGGGGTCCTTGACATGAGAAGGTTTGAGAACCAGCGCGATATGACAGACCACAAGACACATCATATCATGAGTAGAGCAAAGGGTCTGTTGTACTGCACAGCGGTATAGCGGAACTGATTTGGCCTTGTGAGCTTCCTGTCACACCACTTGGCTCTGTTTCATGTTTGGCCTGATAAAGAACAATGTGCTGATTTCTCAGGACTGCTTCCTCATTCCTCCTCCCACTCTGCTCTAGCTGCGATCAATATTTGCAACCGCCAGACGATACGCTTAGTAGAAACAAGCTTAACGCCCCCACACTGCACTGCGAGCGAGAGTGAAAGAGAGACAGAGAGACAGAGATAAGAGGAGAGTGGGGGCAGGGGGAGGTAGAAGAGAAATACAGCAGCAGAGAGATAGAGCACCGCAGAAAAGCCAGAAAAAACAACAACTGAGAAGCAGAAGGAATCAAAGGAAGAGATACAGAGAAAGTAACCAGGAAAGAGAAGGAAGTACATGCAGACGAGTGGGGAGGAAGCGAGGGTGAGAGAGAAAAGAAGAGAAAAGAAGTGTGCCCTTCTGAATAGACTCACTTAAAGAGATGCTCAATCGACATGACTGCACAGTAAAATCCTGTGTGTTAGTAGGGGACTAGGGGAGATTTACCCTTTTATGGACCCAGTTAACCAAATGAACCACAGTGTAGTACCATAGTCGCTCCATCGTTTTTGTTGTTTCCATAAAAATGGAAAGTGACGACTGAGAAGGGGGGCGTGGGAGAAGATAGATCAATCAAATCAAACAAATGATCTACACATTTACACAATACTACCTATACCTACTATAAAGGGGTTTAAGTGGTTATATTCTCGTTGTCACGTGAGGTTCATTTTGCAGTATTCAAAGCACTGTGTGTGTGTGTGTGTGTGTGTGTGTGTGTGTGTGTGTGTGTGTGTGTGTGTGTGTGTGTGTGTGTGTGTGTGTGTGTGTGTGTGTGTGTGTGTGTGTGTGTGTGTGTGTGTGTGTGCGTGTGTGTGGTTTGAATGAGTCACACAATGACTGACCTCTCAGCCAGTCAATGTCTCTGATCTCTTGACCTCATTGACTGAGAGAGCTCACATTGGGTGCAGCTCAGAGGCCATTCAAACACGGCAGTAAAGAAATCACGGCCATTGCGTGTTTTACAGTGGCAGTCATTGTATGTGGAGGTCCCTCTTCACACATGTAGCATGTAGGAGGTCCCTCTTCACACATGTAGCATGTAGGAGGTCCCTCTTCACACATGTAGCATGTAGGAGGTCCCTCTTCACACATGTAGCATGTAGGAGGTCCCTCTTCACACATGTAGCATGTAGGAGGTCCCTCGTCACACATGTAGCATGTAGGAGGTCCCTCGTCACACATGTAGCATGTAGGAGGTCCCTCTTCACACATGTAGCATGTAGGAGGTCCCTCTTCACACATGTAGCATGTAGGAGGTCCCTCTTCACACATGTAGCATGTAGGAGGTCCCTCTTCACACATGTAGCATGTAGGAGGTCCCTCTTCACACATGTAGCATGTAGGAGGTCCCTCTTCATACATGTAGCATGTAGGAGGTCCCTCTTCACACATGTAGCATGTAGAATGTAGCATGCCGCCGCAACACATCAGCAATATGTCGTTGCTGTCAGGTGGAAACCTGGTATGTCCAAAAATGGGCGAAAAATAGCAAAAATAGCAGATCTAGAAGCTCACAACGCGCCACAACGAGAGGGCTACTCTTGCGCGACACTTTGGTACGACAAAGTAGAACATTTATTTAGGCTATGAAAAAAGAAATAACTAGAAAAAGTGCCCCTCGGGGCACAGGTCTCCACCAGGCCAGGTCAGGTTGTGGCCTCCTGGTGGCGCTATAATAGGCCAATGTGAAAAGGGTGCCATTTCTTCATACGCCTTTGATGGAAATTGGATGATTTGAGGCATTTTGTTCCAAAAATGTGTTTTGCAAAAATCAACCTGTTTGTGGTGCTATAACAGGCCAATGTGAAAAGGGTGGGATATATTCCTCAGCCTAGTAAGAAAATGTGTGAAAGATTTCACGTAAATTGCATGCTGTGTTCATGATTTGAGGCTTTTGTTCAAAACGGGGCAATCTTGCAAACTGTGAAAGCCAATTATAGCCAATTAGGATGGAATATGAAATATCGGACAGATCCGACTTGAGCACATGATCATAGAGATACTGTGTAACGATTTGTGAGATTTTTGGACAGAATCTGGAGGAGTAATATCAAAAAATGTGTTTTACAAAAGTCGGCCTCCTGGTGGCGCTATAAAAGGCAGATGCGGAAAATGCAGGTCAAAGGTTTGTCCTTGGCTTCTAGGGAGTGTGCATGCAACGTTTCACGCAGATCGGTGCAGTTTTAGGTACAAAATTTGAAAAGCTGCCTCATGGTGGTGCTATAACAGGCCGTTCTGGAAAATGTGGGGCAGAGGTTCATCGTTGGCATCCAGGGAGTGTGTGTGCAAAGTTTGGCATCGACCGGGTTAACGGTGCCGGAGATTAGCTGGTAACAGACGGACACACACGGACGGAGTGCAAAACATACTCTCTCCCCATGCCTTCGGCCTGGTGGAGACAAAAATTAAATATGGAGATTTTTAAGGTTTCTACCCGACAGCAACTATATTATTCGTTCATCATGTACACAATCTTGCACGTGAAACTCTTGTTTTTTTCTTACGATCCCACGGTTTTTGTAACCCCTTTGTTTCACCCAGTGTCATGAATTGTCTAATGTAATCCTGGGCGCTACACTCCCTCTGCCAACCTGGGGAGAGCAACGGACTGACCTCATGCTTCCTTCACTGCGAGAGGAGTACAAACTGCTTCTTTTCACCTGACAGGGGGGAGTTTCCCCGGTTGGACGTAGCGCGTGGAAGGAACACGTTATTCCGACCAGTTCCTTTCCCCTCCATCAGGCGCCCCGGCTGGCCAGAGGGAGGCAGTATAGAGACCAGAATGTTGAAACTCAATCTTACATGTCGATATACAGAGTTAGTTTTACTTCATTTTACTTTTAACTGTTTTATTTCCTTCTTCTCTTTTGCTGTATTCTAGCTCCCTATAGAGCCAGGGGGGTGGGGGGGTTGCTGTTTGGTTCCCCCACGCCACGAGGGAGACTCAGGTCTGAATCCAGATGATGTGTCACTGGGGGCTCCTCCAGGATCAAGTTTCTCCATGGAGGTGGCAGGCCAAAGGGGAGTGAATGCAACAGAGTGGTAAGCCCAGAGAAGCTAATGTTTCCCCTGGCCAAGAGGGGCGGATTCCCCTTTGGCTGATGTTTGGTTTCCCAGGCGTGAAACCATACTGAGCAGTGGGATTTATCTGTGAATGTGTTGTGCATGTGTGTAAAAGGGCTAATTCAGACAGCGGCGATTTTATTTCTATGCAATGAGCTTGTAGACCGGCTATTTTAACCACTTAAATCCTCTAGAGAGCCGGACTAGGGTCACAGCTGTACTTTGACCACTTTTTTCCTCACCAAAAACAGCAAATCTACAGCAAATGCCACTCCCCCCCACTCCCCCTTCAAGTGGTTAAAGTGCACAACATATAAATCGGGCTTAAAAGAGTTCCGTCCAGTCGCGAATTCTTCGGTCTGTAAACTATAGGCTTAGCACATAATTATGTGGCTCATGCAAAAGGCACACAACAACAACAAGCACGCCACCCCATAGACCCCCCCCCCCCCACCCCCACCCCCACAGACCTCACGTGACTCGGGCCACCTTGGAGCGACTGCGCCTCTTGGGTCAAAGCAGGCTTCAAGAACTTCCTTCCCGGTCCAGGGGGATTCATTGTCTCCAGTGAGTTCAGACAGTGCGGCTATTTTTATCAGTGCCTACCCTGCACATGCTCTCTCCATTATTTCCAGTGAACTTTGGAAAAAGCACAGCTTTCTTTGTAAGATGCCAATTATTTCACACTGGAAGCTGTTGAACTAAGGCAGAGCAACGCTTGGGAGAAAGCTATAGTTTGATTAGTTTGATTAACTAAAGAGGAGTTCATACTACTTTGTAAAAACAAAAGATCAAATTGACAATGTGATACGAAAATAAAAAGGGACATGCCAGCAGAAAATGACACTCATTTTTGTTTATTGCCAAAAGTGCCCACTTAAACCAAAATAAAAAAACATACTGTATCTGACAAACAAAATAGCTGGTAATCCAGATTCCTGGAATACCCTTGAGACCACCAGTAAACCTGTCATAAACAAAACAGTCCAACCTGTGTGTACACAAATATTGTGTTTTTAGTTAACTTCACAAAAATGGCAAAAAAAGAAAGTAATTCTTGAATGCAAATATGAATGCATATAGTCATTGCAAACTTCCAGGCACTACATTGAGACGTGTTGTTTGAGCGTAGAAGTAGAAGGTCTATTTCCGCCATCATGCGACACCATCGTACGGCGATGCAAGTCTAAAATAGGCCACTTAAACCCCAGCATCTCGTGGGGAATCCTTTAGCAGTACTGTGGCCAATCTGCAAGCTTATAGTGTAGACTAGAGCAAAAACTGAAAAGTCACTAGTATAGAGCCCTGAGGGACTCCAATCAACCAATAGGGTGTAAGTGGTTCATTACGTGTATAGTCCCCGATAGCGCCTGGACCAGGGGCCCTGCCATTATGCTCTGCAAACACAGCCAGAGAGCAGCTCTCTCCCTGGGGGCTGAGCCTGTTTGTACAGCCCTATACAGTACAGTCAGGTTCAGAGGGGTGACCGACTGACTGACTGGGGGGGGAATGAAGAGAGACACAGGAAGCATGAGGCGGCATTCATTTCACCAGATCAGCAGTTCACCCAATGCTTCAGCTCCAGACCCCAAACAGACATTTGGTGTCTTCCCGGGACCCAAGCACACAAACATAACCAAATGAATAATACAAAAAATGAATTGACCACTTAAGCCCTATTTAATAGTGAAAATAGCTCATCTAACAGTGTCACAGCGACGTGTAGATAGCTTGTATCTTTCTTCTTCTTTCTTTTTTTTGAGTGGTGTAAACCACTCCTACAACTGGCTTTGTTAGTTTACGTGTCTGTTCGTACCAAAAGAAATCACACCCGTGTGAACTGAGTGGTGTAAGGTCTTATATAGACTGATCAGCTGTGGTCTGACGTAATGTCTGACATAATGAAATCACACCCGTGTGAACTGGGTGACTATAGCAACCATGCTAAGTTTTTGGTACGAACAGACAGACAGACAAACTAACAAAGCCAGTTGTAGGAGTGGTTTACACCACTCAAAAACAGTTTACGTGTCTGTTCGTACCAAAAAAATGAGCATGGTTGCTATGGTCACCCAGTTCACACGGGTGTGATTTCATTACGTCAGACATTACGTCAGACCACAACTGATCAGTCTATATAAGACCTTACACCACTCAGTTCACACGGGTGTGATTCTTTTTTATTCTTTTGAATCATTTCAATCGTTTTCAATAACAATATATATTTTCTTTTATAGTACCGGTAATACAAAACTTAAGAAGAGATATTTCCCTCCTGGCCGATAAAAATGGGTCCACGACCCAAAAATCCCCTGTTTGGGAACCACTGCAGCAGATAAAGGCTAAAGGGGCAGCAGAAGGAGGGTAAGCTGACACTGGGCTTCATTTTACATTCACTTTAATTGTTTGTCACCTAGATCAGGGGTTCTCAACGTTTTTGGCCGGGGACCCCCGGAAATGCTTTGGCAATGTCTCGGGACCCCCGCCCCGCCCCCTCCCGACCCCCAATATAAATTGACTGCTACAATAACCTTAAACCATTTTGGGTGGGAACCCCTTTTGGTGTTTTAAGCATTGTTATAATTTAGCTATTGAAAAATAGCAGATCTACAAGCTCATAGCGCGCCACCGAGTGGCGCGCTACGAGCTTGTAGATCTGCTATTTTTGAAAAATCGTGAAAATAAAATTAAAACCCCCCCCCCCTTTTTTTTTTTTTTTTTAAATAATTTGGGGACCCCCTAAAATAATTTGGCGACCCCCCGAGGGGTCGCGACCCACGGGTTGAGAACCCCTGACCTAGATGCACAGGTCAAGTATGTGAAAAGCTTAAGATGGGAAGCTAAGCTACCATAGCTATATATATTCACAAGCCTTTGCATCACCGACATGATCTTGCACCTTTCCTTTTAGATTACTTTGTCCTATTTGCCTGTTATTATTGACGTCTTCTGCACAGAATATGTATTGTATTGTATTGTATTGTATTGTATTGTATTGTATTGTATTGTATTGTATTGTATTGTATTGTATTGTATTGTATTGTGCTATATTCTGCCTTGTGAAGCACTTTGGTACAATGAGAGTTGTTTTTAAATGTGCTATATAAATACATTTGATTTGATTTGATTTGATAAAAACATTAAAAAACAAAAACAAAAAAACTGGTTAGAACAGGATTTGTAAGACAACCTAAAATCACTCAATTAAAAAAAAATAACATTAAGGACAAAAAAAAACATGTGTATTGCACACTAGTCTATCCTTGTATTCACTGTTGTGAGCAACTGAGCACCTTGCCTTGACCTCTGCTATAAGGCCATGGGCAAAAACCACAAACTAGCGCCGCCGGCAATGAGACCTGGGAAACATTCATTCATAATAAACCTTATCAGCGGCCCAGTGATAGCACAGGGGAAAGCTGGCAGATAATCCTGAATGTGAGTCAATACAGATTGGACGGCAGGATATTGTGCGTGGCAATGGAGTGCCAACAACGGGAGTGTGCCCTGTGACGCACGCACGTGCGTGCACACGCACGCTCACACACATGTGCGACACGCACGCGGTGTACAATCCAATCGCCGATTTAATCGACAGGCAAAAAAAAATCACCTTTGCTTTAATTTCTGCTATGGACCTATGGCTGTGCAGCACAGTTGCAGGACAACGTATAAAATAGGGCTTAAGTGGTTAATCAGCTTAATACATTTAATAGATAATACAAAAAAAATTCATGTTGATTAGTTGATGAAGAAAGTGCTTCTCGCCTTTTTGATTAATCTAGAAAGTAATCGTTAGAACAATCTAAAATATTCTGTATTTGCAGTCCTACGCACGCACACACACACACACACACACACACACACACACACACACACACACACACACACACACACACACACACACACACACACACACACACACACACACAGAGATGACAAAGGGAAGTGAAATGTCTCTGAGTCATTCTTTGGGTGGTGGTGGTGGTGGTGGTGGTGGGGGGGGGGAGCAGGTCTCCTGGGTTTGGTGACAGCTCAGTCTTGTGTAACTCAATCCAATGTGATTCACACACAGCAGCAGCATTCAGAAGGCAAGGGCCCCCTTTTACCAAAAGGTCTATAAATCTAAACCAATGCCCGTGAGTGTGGCTATGAAGGTAATAATTACATATTACCAGTGGGGCTCTCTCTCTCTCTCTCTCTCTCTCTCTCTCTCTCTCTCTCTCTCTCTCTCTCTCTTATATCTGGCTGTGCTGTGTGTGTGCTAGTGTTTAATTCTCCCCGCGGTCAGAGGCACAACCTGTCACGTCTCTCCAGCCCCTTTGGACCGGATTTCATACTCCGCCGCACGACCGTGCCGTGCGCCGAAAATAGCCGACCTACGAGCTCACAGCACGGTTGCATCAGCGAGTCAGCGACGTGTCGTGAGCTTGTGGGTCGGCTATTTTCGCCGCTCAGCACCGTTGTGCGACAGAGCATAAAACAGGCTTCTTCGTGAAGTGGGGGACTTGCTCTATGGATCTGATCACCATGGCAACGCACCAGTTTCTCTCTCTCTCTCATCCCCCCCCCCCCCTTTTCTCTCTCTCTTTCTTCTCCGAACCCCCTTGTGCACTAAGGCCAGGAAAAACAGAGCACCTTCGTCTGTCCACCAGGCACATCAAAACTAATTCTGCATGCTCGAATCAAACATTTGGCTCAGTTGGCATAATTATGGGATGGAAGGATAGACTATAGCAGCTAAGAGGTCGGACCATGTGGAGACCCTAAACGGTCCAGATATGTCTCTGCGTGTCGCTAAGACATTAAGGAATCGCTACTCGCTTGAAAGTGCAAAACATTTACTCATAATGTAACACCCTCTGCGTAGCTGCTTGCTCAGGTACAGAGAGAGAGCATCAGTTAAACACCTAGAGTTTTCATTTACGTTTCACACTGTGAAATTGAGCTCTTATATCTATCAGGGATAACCCTCCCCCCTGCATTTTTAAGCCTTTAAGGCAGCGGTAGTGATGAGAGAGACAGGAACTGTGGCGACTGGCGAGAGACAGTATAGGGTAAAAAGACATTGAGCCAATGGCCCGGGAATCAAACCAGGGACCCATGCCAGGCTGTCAGGGCATTGCACCCATGTGGTATGCAACCCTAATGCCTTATCAGTAGCAGGACTCTTCTGATGATGATTACATTTAATTTCCATTCATTCCTTCATTTCCCCTCGGTAAATTAAATGTAATGTCATTTTGAAGGTGAAATTCGAGCGGGGCATCAAAGCGTTTACCCTGTCGACACATAACAATGATTTGGTCTCTCATTTTCCCTTGGCAAAGTGAAAGGCGTCAAACTGTTACACAAGTGACTGTCACTGCCTGTTTAGTCTGTCCTGCACTGATCTTTCCCCAAGTAAACAACAACAGTCGTCTGGCTGAGCGGGCAGCCCTGAGTACGTCTGGCCTGCCAGGATTAGTGGGATGATGATTAGAGGATTGGCCGTCCATCTATCCTTGTCAGCACTGTAGCGTGTGGTGGAACGTTCCACACCTCTCTGCCCACTGATGATCACTCACCAGGGGTGGAAGAATTTACTTAAAGTAAAAGTAGCAATATCATAATGTGAAAATCTTTCACAAGTAAAAGCTCTCTATTCAAATATTTTCCCTGTAACTAAAAATGTACAAAGTCAAATAAATTACTCAAATGTTTCAAAAGTTGTCAAACGTTTTAGAAAATAGCCTATCTACAAGCACACGGTGCGTCGTGGTGTGATGCATTGTACAATATGTATTTTTATTTTTTTCTCATGAATAAACTTGTATGTTCTGTATGGTAGAAATACATTATTACAATATAAGTTATACAATTGGGGTGGTTGTATTTTGTCTCCCTGCTCACCTACAGTTGGGTGCCACCGATATTGTCCCTTATTATTTGACCCATTTAGGCCTGACCTCAAAATTTAAAAAAATCCTTCTAAATCCTCCAGTTTTCTGAAATAAATATTTTCACGATTTAAAAAAAATAGCAGACCTACAAGCTCGTAGCGCGCCACTCGGTGGCGCGCTACGAGCTTGCTATTTTTCAATAGCTAAATTATAACATAATGTTTAAAACACCAAAAGGGGTTCCCGCCCAAAATGGGTTAACTGTCCTTTTGCGCAGATCACGCAAACCTCAGCAAAAAGAAAAGGACAATATCGATGGCCTCCAACTGTAGATCATGTCGAAGGTCATGTCTCACCTAGACACAGGATCTGACACATTTTGATCAGGCTCTATTAGCTCAATGGTACTAACAAGCATCAGCACTCTGGCAGGAAACCAGGTTCAAATCTGGGGCAGAAGAGGACAGTTACAGCTTTAAAGCCGATTACTGAAATATACAAATAAATGACAATGACTGGTACCAATAATTCAAATGAATAATGTACCTACTTATACTTACTTTCAAACCCTAACGTAACCCTAAAAATCACACCCGTGTGAACTGAGCGGTGCAACTGTACTGTAATTGTTATAGTTACTGAACTCCTGTACAACTCGTACTGTACAGTACTCAGTACTCTGTACTGTACAGTACTGTACGAGTATGTACTCATACTGTACTGTACTGTACTGTACTGTACTGTACTGTACTGTACTGTACTGTACTGTACTGTACTGTACTGTACTGTACTGTACTGTACTGTACTGTACTGTACTGTACTGTACTGTACTGTACTCAGTGTGAAGCTCAACAGCAACACTTAGGCCCAGCGGTATTGCAGCAGTTGAGGCCTCGTGCTCATACATAGGCCTCGTGCTCATACATACAGACCCACCCACAGACACACAAAGTTAGTCATTGGAGCGCTTACACCGCTCAAAAATAGCCGAGCTACAAGCTCACAAAATATTTTGTGATGGAGATGAAGATGGAGATATGACATGTTCATTTCATCCTGATATTTTTATACAGATAATGGAAACGATTCGAACGATTATGCAAAATATGCACAATCATAATTGCGGCAGGCAATATCACTGCAATAATTCAAAGGCTGTACGCTCTTTGTGACATGCAACGCACCTTCACAGCGACAGCAACAAATTGGTGATCAACCACAAATGTCAGTAGCCCAAATGCTGGCGTGCCTAGCTACCGTGAGCATGATCACGAGCATATTTATGAGAGGCGGATTATAGATGTCAGGGTTTGTGGCGGAGGCTGACATGAGCTAGTTAGGCTGAGCTGGCACTGACGGGGGGATGGAGGAGAGCGCTGCGAGGAATAACATCAGAGGGCCAGTCTGTCCCTTAGAGAATCCTGACCCTTCTGGCTCAGAAACACACGCACGCACGCACGCACGCACGCACGCACGCACGCACGCACGCACGCACGCACGCACGCACGCACGCACGCACGCATGCACACAAACACCTCTCCACCAATCACATTCCTCGAAGAATCCACGCCTCCACCCGGTGAGAGCTCAGAATCCTCTGGCTACATTCGGATCTCTCGCATTCAGACTCATTACACAGATATCCAGTAGTGCATACAGCAGATTAATAAAATCAAAGCACATCTATGCCCTTTGGTGGTGCTGTAAATCTCATACCTAACCGCCCCGCGTCTGCTATACACGATGATTTAATGACTGCTAATGCAGACCTGGAGAGCACGGGGCCACCGCAGCTCTAATTAGCCGAGGTGGGACAGAGTGCCATGGCCACATTACATAGTATTAACATGATAGGACAGTGGTTCACAGCCTTGTTTCCTTGGAGCTCTCCCCAGTTCTTACTACTGTACATCGGCTACAAGCTCAGAACGTGCTGTGATGCGATGCGTTGTGAGCTTGTGGGTCGACGCTTTTTGAAAAGTATACTGACACTGTGTTGAAGACCCAAGTGTCGAAACGCCTTGCTCATCTGTAAAATACATTAAAATATGTTTTTTCTAAGTGCCTCAGTATTTTTTCCCTACAGTCTGCCTCACCACAACCACAGGGTTCCTTTTCTACTATACTGACTATATACTGCTATCACAATGAGAACATATACTGTAAAGGCAGACAGCAGGTGAATGTAAGTAATGATTTTGTGCCACAGTATTTTCTTACATTTGTGACCACCCCTCAAACAGACAAGGCCCCAGGTCGAGGGAACCACTGATGAAAAATAATAACAGTTATTTGACACACTCACCTCTGGCCCGCGCTCCTGCACGCTGTCTCCCTCTGAGAAGGAGCCCGACTCGTCGCTGGAGTTGGTGACGTACGACTGCTCGCACTTGATCTTGGCGGGGCGCACCGGGCCGAAGAGCGCGTCGACGCCCACCCCGCCGCCCTGCTCGGCACCGGGGTCGGCGTTATTGAGGCAGCGTGCCACGCTCATGGAGCACGGCGACGAGGAGAACTCGAACTGGGGCAGGCTGCACGGCGAGCCCCCGCTGCCGTCCTCAGCGTAGGAGTAGGACGAGCAGGAGCTGGAGGTGCGCGTGCGCGTCTCGCAGGGCGGCGAGCGCGGGCACACCTTGATTGGCACGGGGCAGCTGGTGTTGGGCCGCGGGCGGCACAGGAGAGGGGGGTCCGCGGCGGAGGAGGGCGTGACGGCGCCGCCACCGCCGCCGCCCGGGCAGTACGTCTGGGAGCTGGGGAGGGACTGGCTGGCGCCGGCCCACAGGCCCTTCATGGGCGTGTGCTCGTTAGAGAGGTCCATCTCCAGCGAGTTCTCGCCGGGGTAGGAGTGCGCCGGCGTCCCACTCAGGCGTTCGCAGGACGCCCCCGAGGAGAAGATGACGCTGCTGCGGCGGTCCAGCTCCGCCTCCTGCTTGCAGACGCCGTCGCAGGAGGCCGACCTGAGCGACAGGCCAGCGGGGAAGCCGTCCACGACGTCCTGCGGGGACGGGACGGACGGGCCCAGCTCCCCGCCGGCGAAAGGCCTGAGGTCTTTTTTGTGATCTCCCTGAGAGGTTCCTTTGTCCTGGGCGGGGCAGACGAGTCTGTTGGCGAATAGCTGCTGTGGGGCGCTGGGCAGGCCGGGCAGGTCCACCGCCCCTTTCTTGAAGAAGGCTCGGAGGCAGGAGGGAGACTTGGTTCTCTTGGTTCTCTCCGTCGTGGACACGGGGCAGTCCATCTCCATGGCCGTCACGTCGTCCTTGTCCCTGGCCTCCTGTTCGTCCCCGGACAGGCATAGTGAGATGGCCACCTCCTCCGCCCGTGGCTCCACCTTGATTTGGGCCAGCGCCGGCAGCCGACCCGGGCCCTGTGGCGGCGAGTCGCCCACGCTGCTCTCCTTTAATGTGCTTGGAAAACCTGAGGTACTGGTGTGTGACGAGGTGTCGTTATTGTGCTTGTTGCAGGCCCACTGGTACTTCCTGTATTTGGGGCAGCGGGGCAGGTCCGACGACGCCCCGTGCCGGTCGTAGTCCAGCCGTCCGTCCGGGGACCCGAAGCCCCCGGGCGCGGACGCCGCTAGCCGCGACTCGTCGTCGGGCCGACGCAAGGACGCGAGGCCGTCCGCTCGCCGCCGCGACTTCGGGGAGGAGGAGGAGGTGATAGGAGGCCGGACCACCTCCGGCTGCATGTCCTCGTCCTCCGAGTTCTTGGCCTCGCCGCCGGCCACCTTGCGGCAGAGCAGAAGGCCGTCGTCTTCGCTGCGCAGCTGGGCCTCCAGGAATCGAAAGCACGAGTCCTCCAGGTTGTGCATGCGCAGGAATTCAGCACAGCGGATGACCTCCTGGATGTTGTCTCTGCTGAGTAACAGCTTAGCAGTGTAGGCAAACTGCAACAATGGGGCGAATCCCCTGGCAGTGACCTGCGAAAAAACAGGGAAATTGCCAGCATTACGATCAGCGCAGCCTTTGTTCGCGGCCCTCGGAGTGTGCTGAGACAACCCGACAGCTCTAATGACCATAAACAAACACTGTAAAGTACCATTTAATCTTTCATCGGGTCAGCAGCGAACATTCTTTACAATGGTAAATAAAAACTGGTGCTTGTTGGTTGGTGGCAGGTTGTGTGTGCAGCCTCATGTTCATCACAATAACCCTTTGGTTCAAGCACATACACCCCTGTCTGTCCTGCAGGCAGTGGGTTTGACACATTTATTTTGAAATGCCAAATATTGTAACATTTAAGGTAGGCCTATATTATTCAATATCATTATACAAACACATGAACAGATTTTTTTTAACAACTTAAGCTCTGTTGAAAAACGTTCATAAACAGCCGATCTGCAAGCTCACAGCTTGTAGATGTGCGATTAGTAAAAAAAGAAAAGTAGATGGGCTGCATATCTGCCGATACGATGCAGTAAGATCATCTTGATAAGTATAACCTACTGCTGATTATCGCTTGATTTTCATTCTAATCCACTACTATATCGGGCAAAGTGATATATCAGTCGCCCCCCCCCCCTGTCCCTGTCATCTGTTTCATGTCTCATGTGTGTTCATATTTCTCACTGACTTTTTACAAGATTCTGTTCACTGTAGCCTACAGTCTGTCTATGTAAGGGAATCTGATTCTCTCATCTTTAATATGATGGACGCAGCACACTCCCCCGTTGCAATTTCTATTAATTTTGACAGACAGTCGGAATGTGAGGAGGGAGTGTGGCTCGGGAGCAGAGAAAGGGGCTGTGGTGGAATTCCATCTGAGACCAGTGGAGGGGGTCCAGGATCAAGCATGGATGTGTTGAGCTCCCACCAGCTCTCTATAGAAGCCTATATACTTGCTTGACCTGGGTCCCTGCACAGGGGTCCCACAGGGGTCCCACAGGGGTCCCACAGGGGTATATACTTAAGTTGGCGCTCTTTTTGTTTCCCTCTACACCAAATCTCTTTGCCAAAAATAGTTGATCTACAAGGCAAGCACACAACTTGTGAACTTGTACATGGGCTACTTTTGCCCAAATAAATGTTATTTTATTTTCACAGAATGACATGCCCTGGATAGAGATGGTAGGGTGCATGTGGTTAAACATTTTGGACGGACGGACAGACAGACAGACAGACAGACAGACGGACGGACGGACGGACGGACGGACGGACGGACGGACGGACGGACGGACGGACGGACGGACGGACGGACGGACGGACAGACAGACAGACAGACAGACAGACAGACAGACAGACAGACAGACAGACAGACAGACAGACAGACAGACAGACAGACAGACAGACAGACAGACGGAATTAAATGGGGGAATGAAATGGGGGCATCATTTGGGGTACCAGGAGATGCATTCGATGCATTCGATAGCATTCGCATTTAACCTCAAATTAAATTATTTCATGCATATTTTCCTCCACCTCTCAAAACCTTTTGGCACATTAATTATATTTTAGATCGGTGCATCTCAAACAACACCCATCCATCTACAGTACATGTGACAAGTGTTTTCTTGTCTGCTACCATACGTTTACACTTTCAACCTCGTGTCCCTATTTTGGGCATGCAAAAGCAAACCAAAGCAAAAGAATAACACATTGCCATGTGACATGTTGTGAGCTTGTAGATGTGATATGTTCCATATTTTTGAAATGGGACTTATGTCATTTTTTTCTAGATTATTTTCAGAAATGACGCTTCTGGTGAAAGATTACTCTGAGACAAAACTTAAGAACTACATGATGATGAAGATGACACGTTGCTACAGATCATAGTATATTGTTAGGACCATTTATGGGTGCAGTTTCTGCTAATGTGGACTGGAAAATAAAAAGTTATTGCTGGGAGTTTGTGAAAGAGCAGAATTCCACTTTATCATCCACACACAGCATCTGACCCTGGGCTGAAAGACTCAGACTCACGGCTTCTCCATGTTGACACTCATGTTTGATGATTTTACACCTGCTGCTCTGTTCTTCCTTTCTTTAACCCTGCACTGAATGTTTTCCACCTGCACAAGAAGCACTTCAGAATCCATAGTGCTATCTATCCATTACTATTATATATTATTAAACACTTTTGAACATCTTGCAGTTCTGTGTACCCTTCTACTCTATTCCCTCTTTTCCTGTAACGTTGAGAGCCTGCACAAATAAATAGAGGGTATGCGTGTGACATCATCATCAAACCCGGAAGTTATGCAGGAACACCTACTGAGTGGCCAAAAACTACTTTCTGGCCTCGACAGCCCATACATCCACACAGAAAAGTCTGATCTGATGCATTAAACAACATTAAACAATGTTAAACTCACTTTGCATGTTGCTTTGCCACTCGATGTGCCATTCACTTTAAGCATGCGCATACTCTCTATAGTTTGCCCTCTCTTTTACGCCTGCAATCTTGTTATGTGGCAATAAAGTTGTTTCTGATTCTGATGGGTTCCATGTCCTGAATGGAGATTCAATTTACAATTTACAATTTAGGCATTTAGCAGACTCTCTTAATCCAGGGTGATTTACAGTAAGCAAGAACAACACAAGGTTATACATCAAATACATCAACTAGGATCATGAGTAAACTAAGAACCTAACATCCGTCTAGCATATCTGTACAATGAAACCACTATAGAATGCTATGTCTACATAATATGCTATCTAAATTACATATTTTAGCCTTCACATGCGCCTGCAAGGTCATCGAGGCTAGGGCAATGGGCAGTGCTACTACGGGCTAAGGTGGAGTCTGAAGAGGTGAGTTTTCAGACTACGGCGGAAGATTGGGAGTGAGTTTGCAGTTCTAACTGCAATGGGGAGTTCATTCCGTTCACTCCCACAGTATCTCTGTCTCACTGTGTGCATCAGCGCAGGCAGACAGCCCCAAGACAAAGTGGCTGTAAAGCCTAACGGTTTGTAATAATGCGGCTTATCCTCGTTGTAGCCATGTGGCATGGGATGAGAGGGAAGCAAGGGAAGCCTTCCATTTAGACTTAATGCTAGATAATTAGGTAAACTCCTGAGCCTGCACAAGTCCGCTTGCTGGTGCTACGAAGACACACACGACACAGAGAAAGCAGGGCCATCTTGGCAGTGCTGGCTTTAACCACTTAAGTTGTATTTAGGAAATCTTCGAAATTCGTTCAATACAAATACAACTTTTTTTTATAGTATTTTTGAAAATACTTTTTCTACAAGCTTACAATGTGTCACTGGGGCACTTTTTCTAGTTATTATTATTACTAGAGCCGAGCGGTGCCCGTTGGAGCCTCTACAGCGGTGCCCGTTACAGCGGTGCCCGTTGGGCATTGGCCTACTTGGAACGATGCAAGTTGGAAGTGCATGCCTCACCCAGATAGTATGGCTGTGTCCCTTTTATGCCCATATATGGAGTTCTTTGTCAGGTATGCCCAAATATGGAGTCTATGCAGACGTCAGAATGATGTCTGGACACTGGGCAGTGGCCCTGTCCAGAGCCCGGGCAGAGGCCATTTTGGGGTGGTTCTTGGACAACCGTGGGTCTGACCGACTCGACACTGGGCACTGCACTCCCTGTGGGGGTGTGGAACGCGTGTCTCGAATTCACACACAGACAGAGACTTGGTGCATTTATAGAACTTATTATTATGAATGACATGCTGGAAATAGGTACGCCATGGATAAAGTGGTTAATACTAGGGCTTGTCCACTGTTTGGCTGCCCGCAGTGGGTTCACACGGGGTCACTATTGTTACTACCAGTCTGTATTCATTGGTGGAAACCTTGTATGTCCAAAACAGATCTGCAAGCTCACGGCAACAATATGCACCATTCCCATTGTGGCTCCTACCACTGGGTGATGACTGTTAAGACTGTGTGGGGGACTGTGATCAAACACACGCACGCGCACGCATGCACGCACACCCGCACACCCGCACCTGCACACACACACACACACACACACACACACACACACACACACACACATACACATACACATACACATACACATACACATACACATACACATACACACACACACACACACACACACACACACACACACACACACACACACAAGCCATCAAGGTGTGTACTACTAGAAAAAGCAATTACAGTGAGTGGATTCACTTTGAATCTCAGGGCTAGATATTGTTCATCCTTCAAAGCACCTTTTTCAGGGGCTGAGTGATGCAAAGTCCTCCTTACAAGACATAACAAGTGAACGCACAGATGTAAGTCAGTGCACAGAACAGAACAGAACGAGACACAATGGGATTTTAATGAGACTGCTGCTTACTGATTGTTTAGCTGCTTTTGTTGTGTTGGAGAAGGGGTAGATAACACAAGATGAATTATCCTAGGTGTGTGTGTGTGTGTGTGTGGTGTGTGGTGTGTGTGTGTGTGTGTGTGTGTGTGTGTGTGTGTGTGTGTGTGTGTGTGTGTGTGTGTGTGTGTGTGTGTGTGTGTGTGTGTGTGTGTGACTGTGTGTGTGTGTGTGTGTGTGACCAGACACCCTGCTAGTAAAACAGGAGTTTGCCTCCTTAGCAATCAAGCTTCCAAAAACCACAGGATTTGCTTTATGTTTTTTTCCGTTTGGGGAAGAGAAGAAAAAGAAGAAGAAGAAGAAAGAAACTACGCAGCATGTATGAGGATATCTGGGAAGAAGAAGAATTAGAAAAAGAAAGAAAGAAAGAAAGAAAGAAAGAAAGAAAGAAAGAAAGAAAGAAAGAAAGAAAGAAAGAAAGAAAGAAAGAAAGAAAGAAAGAATCACTTGAGGTCATGTGATTGAGTCTCAGAATGGATGGCTTCAACATGCTCGATGGATCCTCTAGGAAAATGGATGGCTTCAACATCCATCTTCTAGGAAAAAGGACAAATGTTTGGGTTTGAGTTGTTCCCCTTCCTTGTCTTATATAAGGCTTTATTGTTTCCCCCCCCCCCATTTATATTTTCCCCCATCACAGCTTTGTTTCCATTCCATGATTTACTCCACTGGAGGCTTGACATTGTATAACTAGATTAACCCCTTTCAATCAGTGGCATCCAGTCTCCTATTATGTGCATTAATAGACGCCTGTGGCAGGCGGTGTGGCAGCGGTGGCAACGGTGGCCGACCGGGTTGCGGAGCGGTCTTGATACCGGTAGGTCCCCGGACCGGCACGTTATAATTACCACCGCTGAAGTGCCCTTGAGCAAGGCATTGAACCACTACCATGAAATGTTCTATGAGCAGGGCCTGGCTGTAAACAAGTATCTGATGCTTAGTCCAGTTACCCTGGGTAAATATAGTAACTTTGCTTTTAGCTTTTGCCTTATAGGTGGAAATAGCCGATCTACAAGTTCACAATGCACTGCAAGCTTGCGGATTGCCTGTTTTTTCAAACAAAGTGTTGAGGCTTTAAATGTGGAGGATGTGAGCGCACCTCTCCATCGGTGTTATTACCCCATTTGACCAGATGGAGGTAGTATAATTAAAGGTCAAAATGTGAGACGTTTACCGTTTTACCCGGGAGCCACACTGGACTTGATTTGCAGTTAAGCGGCATGAAGGGAAGGAGAAAAAAAAGCGATTCCCCTCGTGTTTAATGATATGTTGTAGTGGTTAAGATCGCTGTCTCCGAAGACGCATGCAAGCCTCCTGGCGAGTGCCTGGCCCATCCTACACAGCAGCTGTGGAATGTAACTAAGTACATTTACTCAAGTACTGTACTTAAGTACAATGTTGAGGTATCTGTACTTTACGTTAGTATTGCCAATTTCCAATATTTTGACTTCTTCTACTCCACTACATCTCGGATCCAAATATTGTATACTTTTACTCCACTACATTTATTTGAAAACTTTAGTTGTTGTAGATTTTGATTATTATTACAAAACATGCATTAACCACTCCAGACCTGTATAGCCTACATCTCGGCCATTTGAAATCTGTGAATTATCTTCAGAATACAACACTAACACTGCTTTGTTCAATGTTCTTTAACTACCAACTGTTCGCGTTATTTAAAGAGATTCTTTTTATACGTCTCTGCTGTCATTCTGGTAGTGTTAGCACTGCGAGGACTGACAAGAAAAAGGGAATGACATGCAACACAATTAGCAAGAATCCAGACCCAGTCTGTGCACAAACGGAATGAGACTACAAAGGATCTTCTGAAACGCTACCATGTTACAGTAAATTCCTTTTTACATGAAGATAAATAGCAAATATAACCTCATAGATTTACAGTACACAAACATTACATTTAATATACAATTTG
This sequence comes from Electrona antarctica, assembly GCF_951216825.1. Taxonomy (NCBI): domain Eukaryota; kingdom Metazoa; phylum Chordata; class Actinopteri; order Myctophiformes; family Myctophidae; genus Electrona; species Electrona antarctica. Next base: position 28,544,862 of record NC_136798.1, read on the forward strand.
GTTTCGGTTCCTCAACATTGCAGCAGCAATGATAGGAATATCAAAATCAATAATTAAGAACAAAACACAACAAATATGCCTACTACAAGCATATATATGCTTGTAGTAGGCCTATGTGTTATGTTCAGTAATGTGCAGTAAATATACTACAAGCATCTACTGTATTTACACATATGTAAGTGTATGTGCACGATAAACGTGCTATATGAATGCACCTTATCTAACATTATATACATTTGAAACCATCCTTATAAATAACATGCTATCTAAGTCACGTTCTGAACATTTGTGCAAACAAATGTAAGAATCAACATGTGTACTACATGACTATTGTACTAACAAATACAATAGGCCTACTTGTATGGGGTGATTTCTAAGTCTCTGCTATATATACACAGTAGCATGCAACCAAGAATAAATCAGGCAGTATCCATGACTGTGACTTGAAGTACAAGTTGCACAGTGTAACCGATATGATAAATCTGTCACATCCATCAGATTACCTCATTAAAGCCTAGTTTTAACATTTAGGCCTTAACCCCAAAATCACACCATGTTGTACTGGATGAAAGAAAAAAGTATTTTCAATGAGTTTCCATCAGGGTGTATTTACTACTAACTTCGGGAACATAAAGCCATTGCTTTACATCATTAGATACAAATGGAACAACGGGAGGCATTATGTCAAATGTTTGTTATGATTTTGGGCATCAGCCTCTAAACAGATGCTGGGTATGCTAAATACACATCTGTCTGCATACAAACACATTTTGTATAGACTGTTCCTAGCATAGTAATATAGAGGATAATTATGCTCTGTTACTGTGCTAGGCAGATATGTAGATGACTTAAAAAGGGACTTACAAAAAAAATAATCTCATCATCTGCACATTCTTCTTGTACATCTTTCTGTATTAGCTTCCTATTATAGTGTTTTATCAATTAGCTCAGCTTATAGATCAGCTATTTTTGCAGAATGTGCGTGCACCTGTTTTTGTCAATATTGACAGGTATTACGATATAGCCTGGCTAATAAGCTGATTCGGTCTGGCTTATTAGCCAGGCTAATTACGATAGGCCCAATAGGGATGCTACGGCTCATGTCATGCGGTTAATAATTCTACTCCAATGGTTCTCAAAGTGGGGTCCAGGCCTTGAGAGGGTTCCAAATGGACCCTTACAGGTCTGTAACTCTGAGAGCGTACAAAGGGAACCATTTGGTTCCATTTGTACTCTCTCAAGAGGTATGGGGGTCCTAAAATGTTTGAGAACCACTGTTCTAATTCATCTTTTGTTACACAGCAATGTATCATTGTATGGAACAATGTGTGTATGGAAGTTTTTGGGACAATTGTATCGCTGCTTTTTACCATGGTATAAATAAAGCAAACATATCTCCACACATGTCACCAGTTCCACAGTGTGCATTGTCTTAGGCTGCGTCTACTCAGCAGCACCTTGGGATTTGTATCCCACCTGCACAAACTCCCTGTGTTTCCTTTTCTTTCTTTTTTCCATGTTCGTGCTTTTCTCCGTGTGTTATTGTATTTTCTCTCACCTCTCGTCTGTGCTGCTATGCTTTATCATTGTGAAAATAACCCAAACCGAAATGTATTCTGACCCTCTGTTCCTTGAAAGCAGCGAGTTTACTGCAGGCAGCCGGCCTGTTTTACTATGCCTTCCTCGCAGTGTTATGGGACTTTTTGTTTACTCACCTGCAAAAAAAGACCTTGTTTTTTTTCCCCCTTTCTGTTTTTTTATACCACTATTCCCCCTTTCTTTTTTTTATACCACTATTCACCCTTTCTTTTTTTTATACCACTATTCCCCCTTTCTTTTTTTTATACCACTATTCCCCCTTTCTGTTTTTTTTATACCACTATTCCCCCTTTCTGTTTTTTTTATACCACTATTCCCCCTTTCTGTTTTTTTTATACCACTATCAGCCAAGTTTCTATTTCTTCTTTTGAAAATGTTAACACTATGAACAAAGCATTCATTCATCTTACCTAGAAACCCACATAGACTCCTTGCCAGACTCTGTTTGGGAATGGCTTTTTTCTTTTGTTTTCAAAATAATATGTATTTGCTTTTTGCTTCTTTTTTCCAGTAAACAAAGCTGAATATTATCTCTATTTCACCTTGCATCCCTAGAATGCTGTTAACTCCTAAAGCCCTAGTGCATATACTTTGTCGTACAACGAATAACAAAAATAGACAATCTACAAGCTCACAATGCGCCCTTGCATTGACACATTGCATTGCATTGACACATTGCGAGCTTGTAGATCACCTATTCTCGCGGGTATCCATTCCAGCCGAGGTAACAGACAAACAGTACAACCACACTGTGCCTATCTGTCATTGTTAAGAGGAAGCTGCTGACTCCATATCTGTGTGGGGGTGGTGGGGGTGGTGTGTGTGTGTGTGTGTGTGTGTGTGCGTGCGTGCGTGCGTGCGTGCGTGCGTGCGTGCGTGCGTGCGTGCGTGCGTGCGTGCGTGCGTGCGTGCGGATGCCTGTGCATGGGTGGGTGGGTGGGAGGCTGAGCGTGGCAGACTGGGGGAGGGGAGAGGCTTTGAGTGGACAATCTGCTCGGCTGATGAGCACAGCAATATCTGCTCTAACATGTCTGCAGCGTTACACACGAACACACATGCATGCACGCACGCACGCGCGCGCGCACGCACACACACACACACACACACACGCACACGCATACGCACATACGGCCACTCAATATATGGATCCAGCTAGTTGTGTATTTAGGTGACGTGGTATGTTGCATTGAAATGAGGCATGCATACAGGCCATGCATGCGTTGTAGCCGGGCCCCCGCGCTGCATCCGCTGCTGATAAAACACTGTACCGTACTACACCGTACCGTACCATACTAGACCATACCGTACCGTACTATACCGCACCGTACTGCACCGCATCGCCAGAGGCAGAGGGGACACAGGAGGGAAAAAGTGCTGAGCGTAACAGGGATCTATTTTCAGCTAGTATCAGCAGCTGCCGCCCGCGGGAGCACATCTTTATGTGTGTGTGTGTGTGTGTGTGTGTGTGTGTGTGTGTGTGTGTGTGTGTGTGTGTGTGTGTGTGTGTGTGTGTGTGTGTGTGTGTGTGTGTGTGTGTGTGTGTGTGTGCCCTGCACCATATGTGATTACTGCACTGTTACAAGCCGCGCAGCATGGTCTAATGAAGGCAGGGGCAGGGAGGAGGAGAGAGGGGAAACGAGGAGGGAGAAAGAAGGAGAAAGCTTTGTGTTGTGAAGAAGCAGCCAATCTACAGGCTCACATAAACGTATTAAACAGTATTTTAATTTAACGCTTGAACTCTAGCATCCCTATTCTGGGGTAAACATTCGGTCGCGTTGCAACATGCTGTGAGCTTATTAGGTCAGCTATTTTCAGCGAAGAGATTAAGAATATTGGGTTAAAGAACAACAAAGTCATGGTGTCAGTCATGGTATGAATCACCATTTGATCACCATACAAATGCCACTCTGGGAAGAGATTCAGCGAAGGAGTTTAAAGAGGGACAGGCTGTGTATGTATGGGGTATTTCCTGGCCGCCTCGCGGACAGCAGTGACACGCAAAGCCTTTGGCCTTAATGTTACGAGGTTAAGACAATGAGGTGAATTAATCAACGTGACAGTTGGGCTGTTTTTTGGGCTAACGGGTGGCCCTGCGTCGTGTCAGTTAGGGCGGGTTCGACAAGCAGTGAGCGATATCATTATGGGACAGGAAATCATAGGCTCCGTGTCGTATTGGCGGGGCCCGACACATTTCACATGACACTTTTGGGAGCCTCGCCAAATACCACAGTTCATTCTCTGTGTCTCTCGCTCAGTGGAAGAAGAAGAAGCACTCTTTTACTTAAGTTAAAGTAGCAATACCCATTTTTTTAAGTAAAAGTCATGAATTAAAAATCACAATTTACGGCAAAGTATAAAAGTATTGGTATCAATATATACTTAAAATGTCACATATATCATGTTATTGAACTGTATTGATCATTAACCACTTGAGCCCTATTTTATACTTGGGCTATTTCCGAAAAAAAATATAATCTTATAGAGGGTATGCGCATGCATAAAGGGAATGGAAAATCGAGTGGAAAATCGAGTGGCAAAGTGAGATTATAATTGTTGTCGTTTAATGCAATCAGATAGGACTTTCTGTTTGGATGTATGGGCTGTCAAGTCCAGAAAGTATTTTTTTTCCCACTCAGTAGGCGTTCCCGCATAACTTCCAGGTTTGATGATGATGTAACGCTCATACCCTCTATTAATCATTAATAATATAACTGGTAACTAATGTTGTCAAATAAATGCAGTGGAGTAAAACGTACAACATAACAAAATAATTCAGTAATAAGCATAGTAAATGCTTGAGTAAAAGTACTTAGTTACTATGATACTATCTACCACTGCGCTCCCTCTCTCTCTCTCTCTCTCAGCCCTGCAGGCTACTGTCACAGTGGACCGTTGCCTCATTGGGAGATGAACGCCTGTTCTGTTGTGTTCATTTTGACGAACAACAGATGAATTGTCAAGACATGTAGGAACAGAGAACCAAGCGCCTGACCGACTACTGGAGATTTCTTTTTGGCCAGTAATGCCTTTGACTTCATTTAAAAAACAAGCCCTGCAAAATACAGTATCCTTTCATAAGCCCCCCCCCCCCAACCTCGGTTCTGTCTGTCTGTCTCTCTCACGGGGCTCTGTCACTTTTTTCTCTCCATGTTGGCCCCTTTCTCGCCTCCGCGGAAGAGAGGGCTAATTTATGCAAATGTTCTCCAGCGAATTCCTGCATGTCATGCATCCTAATGAGGGGACATGGCTTCCGTGACAATGGCTGCTACCCCCCCCCCCCCCCCCCCCCCCAGCACACGAGAGGAAAAACACCACAGAGAGAGAGAGAGAGAGAGAGAGAGAGAGAGAGAGAGAGAGCGCTCTCTATGCTGACTAACCTGACATTAACCTCTTGCATTCACACAGACAAAGAATAAGGAGTCTGAGTCATGGCACTAATGGAAAAGGACGGTCCTAATATAATGTAGGTACAGTACCTCATATCACCATGAGTCCATTACATTATCAGTATGTCACCACAAGTCCATTACAATATTGCCACTGTCAGGGAGGGACTGACTCGGGTGGAAACCTTGTATATCCAAAACCGTTCCTTTTACTGTTATTTAAGAAAATTAAAAAAAAATAGTGAAAATAGCCAGCTGTGCATGCCACACCGTTGTATGACGGAGTAGGCCGGGCATTGATTTAAGCAAAAAGAAACATCGAAAGTTGAAATATGGAGTTGTGAGGTTTCTGCCCGCCAGCGACGCTGTAAAGGGTGGGGGTGGGGGTGGGGGGGGGGGGGGGTTGAAGGTAGACGGCGGGGAACACTCAGTGATAATAACATGGCTGCTGAGTGCCAATGTAAGAGGCCCCCCGCTGGTAATATTTGGGGCAGGCAATGCACACAAGCTATTAACCACATGGACCCCAGAGGCTGTATTCTGGGCACGTCATCATAAATAACAGGCGAACATTCCACAAAAATAGGAGATCTACAAGATCACGATGCGTGTTGTAGACTGTAGAGGGAAAGAAGGGGACCGGCAAGTATAGACCCTGGTGTGTGGGGGGGGGGGGGGGGGGGGGGGGGACACTGGTCAACGGAGTATATACGGTTTAAATGTTTAACAAATTATGAGATTAACCAATCGCAGACCTTCGTGCAGTATGTTTTTCAGTATGGTATGTACTGTACAGTGCTTGTGTTCAATGTGTCAGGATCTGCCTTCTGTGTGTTGTTTTTGTTGTTCTTGGAACTTATTCTGAAGTTATGCTATGGTGTTCTTGAATCTTATTTTGAAGTGATGCTTTGTGTTTCCTGTTTTCCTTTGTAGTTGGTTCCTGCCTTGTCTCACCTTCCCTGATTTTTGGTTCTTTGTTTCACCTGTGTCTTGTTTTCCCCCAGCCAATCCTGTTGTTTATTTGATTTGAGTTCACCTGTGTCCTGTTAATCTTGTGCCTATTTAAGCCCTGTGTTTGGTTGTGTTCTGTGTTGGATTATTGTATTGTCACCTGAGTTCCTAGTCTGTTTTATGTTTGTTTGATGGTGTTGCTCTCCTGCAAACCTGTTTAAATAAACTTCCACTTGATTCTGACTTCCTCGCATTTGGGTCCTACTTGGAAACCACCTCCTGACAGAATAATCCAACCACCATTGGACCCAGCGGGAAGAGTTTTGTTTTTGATTATTTTCAAGATGCCAGCAGTTTGGAGCAAGCCGCTAGTGAGCCCAGGTCTGTCGGTGTACACCCCTGTGACACATGCCTGTACTCTGCCATCTCCTGCCCATGCCTTGCCCACCCAGGGGCTCCACGCTCCTCACCCTGAGCGCTATGGAGGTAATCCTGAGTCCTGTGACTCTTTCCTTGCCCAGTGTTGGGCAGTTTTTGAGGACCAGGCACCTGCCTTCTCCACTGAACATTCCCGCCTGGCTTATGTGAGGTACATGCTCACAGGAGAGGCCCTATCCTGGGCTATTGATGTGTGGGAGGAGGAACAAAGTTTTTGCTCCAGCTACAACTCTTTCACAACAGAGCTGAGAAGAGTTTTTGGTTCTCCAGTATCTAGTGTTCCTGAACCTGTGCTGCCCAGCAACACCAAGTCCATGCCTGTGCTGCCCAGCGCACCCAAGCTGCCCAGCGAACCCGAACCCGATCTGCCCAGCGAACCTGAGCTGCCCAGCGAACCCGAGCTGCCCAGCGAACCCCAGCCCGAGCTGCCCAGCGAACCCGAACCCGAGCTGCCCAGCGAACCCGAGCTGCCCAGCGAACCTGAACCCGAGCTGTCCAGCGCCACCGAGCCTGTGCTGCCCAGCGCCACCGAGCCTGCGCTGCCCAGTGCCACCGAGCCTGCGCTGTCCAGTGCCTCCGAGGTGCCCAGTGTCACTGTGCCCGGTGCTGCTGACACTCTTCTGCATCCCTGCGTCCCTACACCTGCCTGCTTTGTGAACTTCCCTGATCTTGTCTGTAATGACTCGGTACCTGTCTACCCTGAGCCGACTCCAGCCCAAGACCCATTTGAGGGGTCTCGTTTGGTCGTGTTCAGGGGAACCCGTGGGACCTCCAGAAGGGGGCGTGCGCGACATGGTTCCCGACACCGGCAACGCTCCCTGTTGCCCAGCGTCATGGATTATTCGCTGCCCAGCGCCTTGGAGTCCTTGCTATCCAGTGCCCAGTGTGTATCACTGCCCAGTGTTCAAGAGGCTCCACTGCTGCCCAGTGCTACTGTGACTCTGCCCCAAGTTTTGCCTGAGATTGTGTTGGCTGGTCCCGCCAACACCCTGCCTAGTCCCGTCAGTGACCCGTCCGAGTCCTCGTCTGTCCCTGCCTCTGTCCAGTCCGTGTCCTCGTCTGTCCCCGCCTCGGTCCTGTCTTTGTCCTTGTCTGTCCCCGCCTGTGTCCAGTCTGTGTCTTCGTCTGTCCCCGCCTGTGTCCAGTCTGTGTCCTCGTCTGTCCCCGCCTCTGTCCTGTCTGTGTCCTCGTCGGCTACCCCCGCTTGTGTTCCACATGTTTACCCGGCCGTCGCCATCACCAACGTCGTGCCTGCATCCCCATCGACTTCCCTCGCTGATGCTCTGCCAGCGGACTATGCCGACGCCCAGCCAGACGTCCTGTCAGCTGTCTCTGCTGACAGTCTGCCTGAGACCCTATCCGTTTACCCTGCTGACACTCACATTGAACATTCTGAACTGCCTCTGGTTGTCGCTGTTGAACCAAACCCAGTGTTCCCCCAGCCACCAGACTCCTGTTCTGTCCTCCCAGTGTCCCCCCAGCCACCAGACTCCTGTTCTGTCCTCCCAGTGTCCCCCCAGCCACCAGACTCCTGTTCTGTCCTCCCAGTGTCCCCCCAGCCACCAGACTCCTGTTCTGTCCTCCCAGTGTTCCCCCAGCCACCAGACCCTTGTTCTGTGCTCCTAGTGTCCCCACAGCCACCAGACCCCAGTTCAGTCCTCCCAGTGTCTAAACAGCCATGTGAGGCCTGTTTTGTTCTCCCAGTACCCCTTCAGCCACCTGACCAATATTCTCCTCTCCCTATGCCCCCGTCTCAGTGTCCGCTGCCCCAGTCTCTGTCTCCATGTCCTCCTGAGCCTTTGTCCCCATGCTCTGCAGAGCCATTTTGTCCCAGCCCTCTTCAGCCTCTTTGCCCTAGACCCAGGCCCTATAGTCCCGTTTCTAGCCCTGTCCCTGGCCACCTTACTTCCCCAGTTTTGCAGCCTTTCTCCCCTGTATCCCAGTATGCCAGCCCCTTTGTTCCCCAAGTTACTTCCTCTTCCCAGCCTCCTCTGTTCCGTTCTAGAATGTCCTGCCCTTTGGTGGAGGGTTCACTTGGTCTACCTACTGCTCTCCCTTTCTGTTTGTCTGCCTGTCTCCCTCTCTGCGTGTCTGCTAGTTTGTCTGCTAGTCTTTTAGTCCGTCTGTCTACCCCCCAGTCCTCCAGTCTACCTTCTGACTTTCTTTCCCGCCAGATGTGTGAGATCACCTGTTTGTCCGCTTGTCTGCCAGTGTGCCAGTTAATCTGTTTGTCTGTTGGTTTGTCTGAGTTGATGCCTGTCTGCTTGTCTATGTGCCTTTCTGCATGTCTGTCTGTGTGTTTGCCTACTTGTCTTTCAGTGTGATTCCGGTTGTATGGTTGTGCCTTCCGCTGTCTCTCCATGTCTGTCCTGTGTCTGTAGCCTGCAGTGTTTTTCTGGTTTCTTGTAGTCTTTCAGCTAGTTGTGTGATGCCTGTTGTGGATGTCTTTGTCCTTGTGTGTGTCTTCTTGATTGCTTGTGTGAGTGATTCCTATTCTCCGTCTTGTCTCTTTTCTGCCTGTTTCTCGTCACCTTTTCCTTGCTAGTGTCCTCTGTCCTCTCTGTTCTGTATTGGTCAGTCATCCCCAGCCCCTCTCCACCCTGCCTTAGCCCCCAGCCCCTGGCTCTTTGCTCCAGTCCAGTTATTTTCCGCCTTGCCCCCTCTGTCTTGCCCTGTCCCTCCAGTTCAGTCCTGGTCCCTCCGCCGGACCACTTCCCGTTTGTTGTTTTTGTGGGGCGTCTGGGGATCCGCCCCTTTGATGGGGGGTATTGTCAGGATCTGCCTTCTGTGTGTTGTTTTTGTTGTTCTTGGAACTTATTCTGAAGTTATGCTATGGTGTTCTTGAATCTTATTTTGAAGTGATGCTTTGTGTTTCCTGTTTTCCTTTGTAGTTGGTTCCTGCCTTGTCTCACCTTCCCTGATTTTTGGTTCTTTGTTTCACCTGTGTCTTGTTTTCCCCCAGCCAATCCTGTTGTTTATTTGATTTGAGTTCACCTGTGTCCTGTTAATCTTGTGCCTATTTAAGCCCTGTGTTTGGTTGTGTTCTGTGTTGGATTATTGTATTGTCACCTGAGTTCCTAGTCTGTTTTATGTTTGTTTGATGGTGTTGCTCTCCTGCAAACCTGTTTAAATAAACTTCCACTTGATTCTGACTTCCTCGCATTTGGGTCCTACTTGGAAACCACCTCCTGACACAATGTATAATTACAGATTCTATGTTTTCTATGTTGAGGTGAGACTAAAGGTGAGATAATGTCAAGAATGCTCTTGTTACATTACTGATTGACTTGTGTGACAAATACAGATTCCTGTTCTGTTACTGTGTGGACCATTATGGGTCCATTTGTATGCTCTCAGAGTTAAATTAGCGCTGAGGATTTTACCGTGTAGATTTGAGGTCACAGACCTAACAAATCATATTCAGTCAGACACGACTCCTCAAGATAAACCATGTATTGCAACGGTATCAAGGGCACAAGTTTAGATCAGAATCATACATTTAATATAGTGGAGAACTAAATGTCACAAGGAGGATTCTGGGGAGGTGGAGAGAGTTTGATCAGTGACAAAGCTACAGTAGCGGTCCTACTATTCTTTGATGAATTTAACATGGTGGACCCTCTTGTAAGCAAGTGTAATGCTTAATTGGGTCGTCCACTCACAGTTAACAGTCTTTGTATTGAGTTTGTTCTTGAAATGTACTGTAATTCTGCAAACTGTTAATAAATATTTCAATCAATCAATCAATCAATCAATCAATCAATCAATCAATCAATCTGTGACCAGTGCTGAGTGTGTATGAATGTGTATGCCTATTTGGGATTCATCAGAACCATTAGGGTTGAGGGTGTGTGAGTTAGCTTGCCAGCGGATGAGAACGAAGGGAGATTGAGTGTGGCTGAGGGTGGGGAAGAGCCGGAATACAGTGAGTGCCTGAACTACTGCGATGTTCAACTTACGTATGTCCATCGCCTAATGCATACCAAACTGGGGGTCCTGAATGTTTTTATGAAAAAAGGTTGAGAATCACTGGCTTATAGCAGACCCAGACACAGACCAAAAACCTATCGAGGGGATTCCACTTATTTACACATTGAAGAGTTCCTATTCCCGGCAGTATGGGAAGGCTCTGGCTGCATGCTTACACATCTGACAAAATCTGCAAAATTGAACCATTTCCACACTTTCAGAGTTATGGGGCCCCCCCTGTGGCGTAATATGCATACAGTACCAAACAGTGGGTCCTTGAAATGAAATGAAAACGTTCGATACAAACAGCTGTACAGAGGGGATTCATTGGACTGATCGTGCTCTCTCCACTTGTTTGCACATTCCAGAGTGTCTATCCCCGGCAGCATGGGAAGGCCCTGGCTGGAACGCACCCGCACCGGGGCTCCACAGCAGCCTGCGGAGTGATTGATTCCAGAGCACTTAGAAGGGGACGTTTGAGGACGCTCGGTGGAAGCCGCGAGCGCGGGGGCCCTAACTATATCTCTGGCCCTAATTTCCCTCATGGTTTGTCGTACTCGGCGAGGGAACGGGAGGGAAAGAACAACAAGGGGAGCGGTGGCTGCCTGTGATTCAGCAGAGGGCTGGTTCACAGACCTCAAACCACCTCCTGTTTGTGAGCACTTCCCTTAGTCACGGGCCAGGGAGCGCTGCATATTTTGTAGCAGCTCCCTTTGGTGTTTTTCTTGCAAACTGAGAGAGAGCGGCCTGTGGTGGGCGGTGGTTCTCAAAGGTAGGGGCCGCGGCCCACAGCAGGGCTGCCAGAGGGCCAATTGGGGGAAAATGAAAACAACGCTGTATAGTACAGTATAAGGAAAAGAAAAAGTACTGTAGTATACAGTAGAAACAAGGAAAAAGAAAAGACAAGATGCATAAAAAAACAATAATAATAATAATAATATTATTAATAATAATAATTGTAATAATAATAATACTACAGAGCAACGGTAACGAGGGTAAAAACACAATAAGGTGTCTATATACAGTCAAACAGAGTATAAGTGTATCACTGCGTCATCATAAAAAAACAATAAAGTGTACATTGGCCAGTGCAAGAAAGCGTGAGATGTGAAAAAAGCACAAGAACCCAGGAATGTACCCAGGAGTGCATGTTACAACCATGACGTGTTACAACCGTGGCAGCTCTCCCCAGGAATGTCATAAGAGGTCAGAGTCATGAATCAACTGTTTATTCCAGGTTAGGCTACGTAGCCTGGTAGCTTTTCAACGCAACAGGCACAAAGGACTTCCCAAGTCACACCTTCGTCCCGGGAGGGTGAATCTGTCGTTACCTCGCTTGCTCCAGTATCTCTAGATGTGACGCATTGTGAGCTTTTTAGCTTTTATTTTAGCCATTTCTATAAAGTAGGCCTATAATTATATGTTTACAATGAGGCCATGGCTATTTGGGGTCCTTTGTGAAGAAATATTTGGGAGCCCCTGCACGTGTGTAGGGTCCAGAAGCTCCGGCAAGGAAGGGGGTATCAACCAGTGTATGAAGGAGGTAGTGCACACACTGATGTATATCCCCTGTCGAAGATCGAATAGATTGAAACATTGACGCCGAAATAAAAATACAGAGGAACTTTTTCAGCATTCCCAGTGTGCTATCTATTCAGCTTTATCAACAACCAGTGTGCCATCATGGGCACTGAGTCACAGGCAGCATATCGTTTGTTTCATCTCAAATTGCAGAAAAGTATTGGCTGGGATTTGGCAAACAGCAAATTTAGAGGACGGTTCTCAACCGTGACCTAATATCCTCACCATAATATCCGTAATATCCTCACGTGGGCCACGAGAATATTGCAAGTGGGCCTCCAAATAATTGGCAATAACAGATAAATGAATAACAAAGTCAAATAAAACGTCTGGTATTTATTTCTTTAAAACCTTGAATAGTGAGTTTTCATTGTGATACTGCTGTTGGTTCCACTGATCCGAGCGGCTGCCTGCCGTGTTAAGTGGTCAGATGGTTGGGCCACGTGTTAAGTGGTCAGATGGTTGGGCCACGGATGGTTTTGAGATGTTCAAGTTGGCCCTGACCCACAAAAGGTTGAGAAAAACTGGTCTACTCTAACCTCAGTGCAGCGGGAGGGAGGGAGGGAGGGAAAGAGAGTGAGGGTGCGTTTTAAATTGCCCAGAGACGGGACACGAAAAGGTATTACACTTTCTGATGTTGTAGGGGGGACTGAGTGACAACCCCCCACCCCACCCCGCACGGCACGTCCCACCTTTGCAGTAGCAACACTTGTCCGGGTCTCGGCCCCGCACAATGGCTGCTAATCTGGGAGAGGGGGCTGGGCGAGGCCTCAGCCTCAGGAGGAGTGTAAAGAGGATGCTGCTGGCTCCGGCTGCGCGCGCCCGACCGGAGAATATCTGCACACACACCCAGCTTATTAGACCAGATGGCACACATAGCTGCAGCCTCCTCTCTGCTACACATGGGAGGGGGAGTTTACAAGAAGAAGAAGATAGGAAGAGTTGGAGGAGGAGGAGGGGGAGGAGGAGGGGGAGGAGTGAGGTGGAGGGAGAGAAAGGGAGGAGGAGGTGAGATGAAGGCAGAGGGGAACAGTGGTGTAATGTAACTGAGTACATTTACTTAAGTACTGTACTTAAGTAAACATTGTAGGTATCTGTTACTTTACTGGAGTATTTTCGAATTTTCAGTAGGGGGTGATAGTATATGGTTGTAACATTTTGCACGTTTCACTCTTTTACTCAGAGATCATTTTACCTAGACATGTAATATTTTCAGGCAAAGGACCTACACATGTCTGCTATCATAAACCACTTTGAGTTTTTCAATTGATGAAACAGGTCGGGAGTTATTAAACCGAACGATATGGGATTAATATTGTAACGGCATGCGCCATAAATGTAACAATGCCACAAAATGCCATTAAACATATCGTTTTCAGCTTAAATCAATTATATTTCATTGAAGCAACTCTTTAACATTGTTTTCATACCATGGATGTGATAAAACAAATACATTGATTTGTAGACCACAGAACCTCAAGGTGAAAATGTTTACGCATTTTGAGAAAAGCCAGTTTTCCATCAATAACTTCCACTAGGATGAAGGAAAAACACTCGAAACTTCCTGGGCACGTAGAGTACGTTGCTGTATATATACTGACCAATCAAGAGATAACGTGCACGTGCATGTTACAACCATGACGCGTTACAACCGTGGCAGCTCTCCCCTACTTTTACTTCTACTCCACTACATCTCAGATGCAAATATTATACTTTTACTCCACTACAATTTTTTGAAAACTGTAGTTATAGTAGTTACTTTGAAGATTTAGATTATTATTACAGATCATACATTACCCACTTCAACCATATATACATTTCGGACATTTGAGCTGCTATTTTCAAAAGTTTTTTATACATTTGAAATTTTTAAATGAGACATTCTGCATAAAGAATACTTTCTGCTTTTGGTACTTTTATGTACATTTAGATACCAATACTTGGCTTACTCACTCACGTACATTTTGAATTCCGGACTTTTACTTGTAACAGAGTATTTCTATATTGCAGTATTGATACTTTTACTCAAGCACAAAATGTGAGCAGCCTACTTTTTTCACCACTGGTGAGATGAAGGCATGCAGAGGGGAAGTGGGAGAGAGTGACAGAGAGGGGGGGGGGGGAGTAGCATATACACTGTGGCGAGATTGCTGCTGCTCATGCTACCCCCTTCCCTCTTTCAGAGCGGCGGGGGGTCTCTCTTTCTCTGCCAGTATACCAAGGGCAGGTCTCATCCCCTCTCTAAGCTGACAGGAAGGATCCAGGGGTCTTTGTTTGAGTGTGAGAGGAGGGATGGCATGGGAGAGGCGCCTTCCATAACAGCACGTCTCCTCGCACTCGCAAGACAGCCCGCATGCGTGTCAAGAGCCCGAGTCGTGGGATGATCCCCGCGTTGGCGCGCTCCACTGTGTGTATTTAACCCACCGAACGC